>NC_048896.1:68167623-68297770 GCF_011077185.1 Oxyura jamaicensis | reverse complement strand
TTTTCTTTTTTTTTTTTCTTTTTTTTCTTTTTTTTTCTTTTTTTTTCTTTTTTTTTGGTTTGTTTTTTTTTGGTTTTGTTTTGTTTTGTTTGTTTGTTTGTTTTTTTTGCCTGTCCTATCCACAACACTTTCTGTCTCCCTTCTCTTCCACCAAATGCAGTTCCTACCTTGGCCTCTGCTAAGAGGTTCAGCCCCTACAAAATGTTCAGGATATAAAGGAAACCTTTGCTCTACAAAGATGTAGCAATGAGCATTGTAGCAGCATGCATGGGTAATGTGATGGCAGCAGAAAAAAATGAGTTAGGATAGAAAGTGTTTTTATTAATGTTGCTCCTGGTTAAATTGCTCTAATAATTTCTGTTGCATGTGTGAGGAAAGATTTTGTGCCACATGTTGAAAAAAGGCTGTTTGTTAGACTGCTGTTGTCTTTACAATGTTATGCTGTTGGCTTGGCAAGAGGAATGCAGTGTTTGCTCCAGAAGCACATTTCCTACAGCAAATTTAATATTGAATTAACAGGGGGCGAGATCCGTAATGAGACTGGAGCTTCACACCGCTCATTGTTGTAATGACTAACCAAATCACAGACCCTCCCCAGGACCCAGAACAACCATCCAAACTGTTTTCACAGCATGTCACGCTCTGAGACTGAGCTCATACTTGCTCTGAATCACATCGATGGCAGCCCCGCAGCAAGGACAGGTCATCTCTTCTACCCAACATGAGCACGCTGGCACACGGGAGGCTTTGTAGGATGTCAGGGCCATTTACACCACCCATAAGTGTGCATCAACAGGAGGCAGACAAACCACAGATTGATCCTGGCTTGGGAAAGTTCATTCTACTTGCTTTCAATAGATGACAGTACTAGAGATGTATTTTTATTTTATTTTTTTTAATCAGACTGCCCTTTAGGAGCATAAACGGGACCTGAGCTCCTCAAAGCTGCTGCCCATGGGTGTTTTGCTCTCCTGTCCTAGCAGTTTTTCACTTGGTCATGTATTTCAGTTGTAGCTCGGGCCTTCCAGGGCTACTGCCAAGAGGACCAGGAGTTAAATCTCCTCCCAGTGCCCATCTCAGTGCCACAGTACGTGTAAAACCTTAGCTGCAGCTGCAAGGCTTGGCATGCATACCCCTGAGCAGTTGTGGGAAATGTACTTTATTGCATCCTTGATGCTAGGACCTGAGCCAGCTTCCTCGCCGGAGGCTGCACCCTTCCCGGGGGCTGCACACCCCTCTGTGTTAAATTACATTTTTTTCGGTGGAAGAGGATGAGCCATGCCTGCTCCAGCCACACTTTGCTAGTGGTTAGTATGGGAGATGTGGGTTCATGTCCCTCCTTCATCCCAAGCAAAGTAGGGATTCAAAGCTAGTGCCTCCATGCTGTACGGGTTCATCCATTAATGGCCTGCAGGTAGAGCTGCCTTTCATTGAATGGTTGCTCACACCCTTACTCACAAGGAAAGACAAGGTAGGAGAGGCTGTGCAGAAACTCTTGGCAGGACTTCACCATGAACTAGGGCTGATTCTGACCAACTTCTGGAAAATTGTGCACGGTCACTGGGAAATGTGGTCTTTGCAAAAGCTGGATGCAGCTTTTGATGTTCACCAGCAGGTTTCAACCTAGTAGATACATATGTAACAAGATCCAGTGGCAGGAAATCGATGATCAATTTGATAAGTCTTGAAATGTGCAGATTTTCGAAGGTGAAAGTGATTAACCACTAGAAACCATGTGCTTGTATCTTCCTGGAAAGTCTTCATCACTTCGTTTTGAATGTCCTTCCCTTAAGGTAGACAGCTATCATCTGCCACCAGTTACAACATACACATTTGGTTGAGTTCTTGCTAGTCAAAGTAGATCTCATTTAATTACAACACAGAATATTTTTTCCTCTTGCCCCAACCCATCTAGCTTACCCTGTTTCCTCAATCCCAGCTCCAGTTTAGTCAAACCCTGTTCTATAACTTCCTTCTTCCTTCAAAAGGAAGTCACAAGAAATTAGTATTGAAGAGCTTGTGACTTTCTTTAGGCAAAGAAAAATTGCAGACAGATATTTAAATTTAATATGCTGCCCACTTTTGTATTTCTTCCCTCAACTGTATAGTGAAATGTCTCTGCGAGTACAGGTAAATATGTTATAACTGAATTTGCTACAGCCCAACAGATCAGGCATCCATGTGTCATAAGAGAAGTCTGTGAGGAATTTCCTGAATATGAAAGATACCATATCAACTCACATCTATTATTTTGGTGAAGTCTGAGTGCGATATTTTTAGATTTTTTTTCTAGTGATGCAATTCTGAAGTTTACATAAAATGTCATGTTTCTTTGCAAGTGGCTCAGATCTTCAGTTTTTGCTTAATGCTATGTGCCCTCCGTGGTGGGGGAGACCAGAAGGGAGACGGAGACCCCACGCGTGGCCTGTGTCTGCCATGGGGTGTCAATGGTTCCTCTCTAAACATTTTTGGCTTTTGCATAGTGAATGGGTATGCAGGGCTTGGTCCAGGAAATATTGGGAAGCTGATTTTTACTCTTACAACTTTCTTCTTTACCTGTTCCTCTTTCTTTCAAGCAGGTGGAGAACCTTTTGCTGTTTCTTTTTATATTCTCCACAGGTCTGACTCAGCTTGACTTTTGGCAATACTCCTTTTATTGAACACAGATTTATTTGCTGATCAAATCCTTTTGCAATACTTCTGAGCTCTCTGCTACTCTTCATATGACTGCTGAGATGCTGACTCAGTTTGCTTAGTCTGGAGTCCTTCATAAAAGATTTTATTTTGCTTAGGATAAAAGTTCCAGATACTACAGCAACTTTGGTTTAAATGTGAGCTACTTTCCATTCGTGTCATCTATTTCTTCAGTCAGTTGAATTAATTTCATTCCACAGAAGGTACCTTTTAGAAACTGAAAAACTTTTAAGTCCTCCACTGAATTTAAGCTGAATCAGGTTGTAACCACGAACCACTTTTTATAACCAGAAAATATAGAGTATACTCTACATTTTATGTTGACTTCTCTATTATCTAAGCACCTTTTCTGATCACTTCCCTAGAGCCCCTCTTCTCAGTTCCTTGCCCCACTGCAAGTAGACAAGGCTCTCCCTTGTTTCACTCCACAGGGGTGTCCTGTGATCACTCCCACAAAAATCCTTTTTTGGACAGGCTTTGGACAAGGCTTTTCCTACAAAACCCTGCTCATATGCCTGACCACAAAACCAGGTGAAGAACCTGCTGTCCTTCCCTCTCCCTCTAAACAGGGAGCATCTGATCTCTAATCTCCCTGCAGGAAATCAGGATCTCTCAGTAAGACGTTTCCCAGTTGCATGGGCCAGCTGCACCTGGTTGCTGTGACCTGTACACACGAGTGTGCTGGACTTGGAGCACGAAGCTACAGGAACCGCCTTTATCTCCCAACAAACACCCCCCCAAGTGACCAAAGCATGTCTTATCCAGGCTTTTCCTTGTTATTTCCTGCAGTCCAGTCGATCAGTTTTGTGTGTGCCAAGGCACACCTCTTCCACCGGAGCTGTGGATGAAGCCTGGGCTGGGGACGAGTGCTCCAGCTGCAAGACAATGCAGAGAGGGGCACGGCATTTTAATCTTATTTCCTGATGCACCTCCTAAGTCCTGACGGAAGATTGTGATTCTGAGGATGATGTTTCATCATTAGCAAATTAGATGTTGTAATCTGCTTCTAAATGAATCTTCTCAGGGGCATTACTCAGGGTCAGATTAAAATTAAGTGAGGGAAAGACTGATTAAAACATAAGATGAGTTTCCGCTCTGTGTCTTTGGCGGGTGCAACACAAAACCCTTGAAATGGCAAAGGTACTTTTATCCACTTTTTTTTTTCTCTTCCAGCTCTTCCAGTCACCCTAGTATTACCATGCAAGTTTGTGGGAAATTGGGCTCTCCAAGGATTTTGTCCACGTTAGTGGTGTTTCCTTTAACATACAGTATCCCAAGTTAGATGACACATTGCTGATTGAGAAAAACCCATTTCAAAGTCTTCTATTTGTTGAGTCTTGGTCTGGCTTCTGAGAGGTGAACAATCCAGGGCAGCTCACAACAGGTTGACAGAGGCTGGTTGCACATCATCAGGCAACCAGCTTCTTATCTGGGGATGTCCCATGGCCACTTTCATGGTCCCTGACCCATATCAACCTTTATTTACCTTTGGTAATCTTGGATGAATTCTGACTGAATTCAGATGACTGGGACACCAGGCTGATGCTATTTGGGTAATATGGAGCACTGCAAATGGGCCAATAAATTGCCTTTAATTTTGACTGAAATAAATGACTTAGCGAGCCACTGCATTTCAAAGCTTTGCCACAGCAGATCAAAACTGTCCTGTTAATTAACTGCCATGTTAATTAATTAGACGTGTGTTTAGCTGCAGTCAAATAGCAGAGTATTTATTTTTCTCATGCTTTACAAATGGCATTAGCATTTCAAGTTTATTGTCTCCTATCTTCTGTGACTGAACACGAAGGGTGTTTATCATGAACAGTGCTTTAAGCTGTTCTGTTTCATTCTCCTTTCTGCTCCCACCCCATCCACTGGCACCCAACCTGAGGCCTTCTCTTCCATGCCCACCTCCATCCTACATGGCCCCAAGGCCACTGGGACAGCTTCATGGTGTATGGCAAGACAGCATTTCCCCAGACATCTTGAAAACATTCAGCTTTATATGAGATTGCTTACAAAGTGCTCTAATAAGGGTCATTAAGCAGTGAATGCTGCAGAGTGACCACTCTTCTTTCTTCAGGTGGGTAAACTGAGGCACGAGGCAGTTGCTTCTGGTTATACAGCAGGGAAGATGTGCCACGATAAAAAGCTAATATTTGATGCCTCAGCACACCGTCCTGTGAGGCACTGGTTCCCATCTCAGTTCTAAACTCTGTGCTTTGGTTTCTGCTCCTTCTGTTTCACCCGCCAAAGCTCCTCGTAGTCTTGGTAACTGGAGTTGCTCTTCCCCACCGCTGGCGAGTCTGAATGGGGCTCTCTGAGCCAATTAATATTGTCTTATTTAAAGCCCTTCTAATCTAATTAGGTGTCTCTTGTGAATGTACCAACAACAAAGGCCGCACATCCAGAACTACTATGCGATGCACAGAACAAAGAGCATTTGGAGATTTTTCTGTTCGGGGCCTCTGATGTAAGAGCTCCAAATTCGCTGGGTGATACATGACATTGTCATGCCAGCAAGGCGTGATCCAATTCCTACTGAAGACCATAAAAAGGCCCCTGCTGACATTTGGCTTCAACTCAAGGCCTACATCTTTATCAGAAAGCTCTGCTGTCTGCCAATTTTTGGAGTCTAATGCACATATTCAGGAAAATGCAGGGACAGCTACAAGAGGCATGCTAATGAAACCAGACAGGTATATCAATAATCCAGCTTAAGTCTTTTTAGATTATTATTTGGCACAATAGGCTCTATCAAAACAGATATTCTCCTTTTCTCTGAACTCTCAGAAAAAACAGATTTAAAATTTGGCCAATTTTGTAGACATCATGATGGCATTAGCATTTATTTCTAGGCTACAAGACATATTGTTGCTTGTAAGAAAGACAGCTACTTGAACAATGTCTGTGTTGTCTCTTGGACCCCAGGCTGATCCAGCGATGAAATGAGCTGTTGTTAAACAAAAGCAAGATCTCACCAAGAAATGGCCATAGTTACTCAAGGTGCAGCATTTTCTTCTCAGTCTGCTAGAAATATTTACCTCCATTGCAGAGTGCCAAACAGCTTCTGCTGTACCTGTTGTCTTTCTTTTAAGTGTAGATTTGAATTGTATAAAAAATTATTGTATTAGTGCATATATCATCATATAGATCTAGGTATACAACTAGTAAATGTAGGTATGTGTATGTCATAAGTCTCTCTATTGGTCAACTTGAAGCATAGAGTAAGAAAGCAGGGATAGCAGGATAGGAGGATAGATGAGGACAGGTTCAGATGAGCTTTGTGAAAGAGTGGAATAAACAGGGAGGGACAAAGCAGGCTGAACACATTCAGAGTCTTGAGGCAGTAGGAAGTATGGACTTCCGAAGGACACACTTTAGGCCAGCTTTAAACCAAGTCCAGGATGAAGAGTTATATCCTGCCAGCTACGTGCAAAATGGCTGGAGTTTCAAAGCCGTCTTTGGATACTTTTTTGATCACATGGTGACTTTTTTTTTGTGAATATATAGAGGAAGTCAATTGTAGAAAACATGCAGAAATCTTTCATGATAGGTAGTAGAAGGTCCAGGATGAATGAAATAACTTTGGTAAATGACTGGTAGAAGTTATGGGTTGGTTCTACTCTGATTTCCACTGGTATGAAGTGGAAATCTAGCCTACTAATGTCAGTAGGCTAAATTAGTGAAAATGGGAGAAGAATTAGTGCTTTCAGAATGTTCCTCAGTTTCAAAGTCCTGCTACATTTTACCAGTGCTTTGGGATCCAGAGCTGCATGAATGTAAATGTGTCTTACTATTAAATGTCTGCTAATTTTACTCAGGGAAATAATTCTCTCTCCTCTTTGTCCAGTGGAGATTTGCATAACCTAAGGTAAGTGACTCAGAAGTGTGTTTTAGGAACAAGTCTAGACCCTAAAGAATTTAAAACTAGAAAGGACATTAAACTACCCAAACTCATCTGAATTGCCAGGTGCTTTTCTCTATATTTCATCTTTCCAGAGGCACAGAGGCATCTTTCTCCAGCTGGGTAAAAGGAATGGAGAAGTAAGGAGAAATGACATAAAAGAAGAATGAAGAACTACAAGCTTAAACAAAACAAGCAAACAAACAAAAAAAATGAAGGAAAAAACAAACAAACAAACAAACAAACAAACAAAAAAAAGACCCCTGAGAGAGCAATCATTGATAACAGGAAAATTACATTTACTGTGTCATGGTAAGATGGAGATTTTTTTTTTCTTTGAGCTCCATTCTAATGCCATCATTTTTGTTTTGGCAGGTTTTCTGTCTTTTAGGGCATTAATACACATTGACCATTCCACTGGATTCTGCCGGTTTCTCTGAGATGTGGTCACATAAAACTAGATAGTGTGGATATCAGAAATATTGGGAAAAAATAACTTGAACTCAGGGACAGTACTAACCCTGCCTTGACTTCACTGAAGCCAGGATTTTATCTAGGGAATAAGATTACTGAACACAACACAACCCTTCATGTACCCTGGGTGCTCATGTCATTGATTGCTTTCTCCAGATTTTACAAATGGCAAAGACTATCTATGAGAAGCAGGTAGAAAGGAATTGTCTGGCTTCAAATGGTTCTCCAATGGCTTTTTTTTTTTTTTTTTTTCCTTTAAAAAAAAAAAATAAGGGTTTGAGGTCCAGGTAAAGGGGAGTCCCTGTCACAAGGCTGTAAATATGAACAGCTATCTTTAACAACAGGCTACTTTCTCCATCATTGACAAATATCTTCTTATCAACAAAATGTTGACTTTTCCCTTGTGCCTGTATTCAAGAAATTTCATCTGAGAATGAAAACTTGCTTTCAAATTCCCATTCAGAATTATTCATCGCCACTTTACTCTCATTTGTCCCTGTGCTAGTGTTGCCATCTTATTTAAATAGTTCTTAATCCTTTAATGAATACCTGGTGATAAGTCATTTAACAGATTTATACAGAGCAATCATAACTCCATTTTCTAGTCTAAGCCACCCACACTCCTTTATTCTGTTCTTCTGTGATGAGTTCTCCATTTCTCTCTTATTTTTAATGACCCTTCTTTACTCTTCTCCCACTTGGAATTCACATTTTTGAGTATAGGATTGTGTGGAGTGGTGCAGATCAGACTGTCACAGTCATTTGTACAATAGCACGAACACATCTCCACCTACAAGAAACACCAACATGATGCACCCCACAGTTACTTCTGTATTTTTCTGTCTGCATCACAACAGACCATCTGGCTCTGAGCGCTCTTGTCCCTGGTTTGTCTTTGTGGCTTTGGGTCTTACTGTAACTCAAAGAGGAGTTTTGATGTTCTGAGTGAAAAATGTCTATTAGGAGGAACCATGGAGGTCAGCCAGGCTTCATTTAATTTTCACAAGGGGAGAATTGCAAACTTGGGAAGAACTGCAATATCGTTACTCAAAATAGTACTTCTGAGCCACATGTACCCATAGAAGAACAAATACAGCAACATGATGTAGTATTGGGCTCTACTGTTTTTTTACAATTTGTACTGGCACTTAAGACGCTAGGTGGGAAAGTTGGTGACCTTGGGAATGACAGCTATCACTAGACTAAGAAAGATGAAGAAGTTCTTGACTGTAAGGCACTAGTAAGGAGGCAGTTACTGGTACAACCTTCTACGCTTCTCCTTACTGCCTGAATCATGCTGCCTGATACAATTTTCACAAAGATTGGAAAGTGCCTCATTTATATTGCCAGTATTCATATTGCTTGAAAAAAAAACACGTGCATGCAGCCCCTCTCCCTGTTAAAAATCCAAAGGCAGTGCTCCTGGAACTGCAAGTGGTAGATACTTGGTAGTTGAAATATGTTTGAGAAGATTTCCTGTTATCATCCTTCTTCGTTCCTGCTGTTCTGCTACCATGTTTTTATTATAAAAGAGGTGATGGTTCTTAAAAAATAAATAGACGGTTATTATACATTGGAAAAAGTCCAGCATTTCTTCTAGGATTGTTATTTAGAGCAAGTCTCTGGCATCTAGTCCAGTCCTAGTGGCAGTCAGGGCAAAGTCAGATCTAGCTGACAGAGTAATGCAAACCAGGTTGGTAACTTGTAGTTAACAGCACACATGGCGGAGGCTGCAAAATGTTGATGAAGAAAATAAGTTTAAATTTCTTCAGCATAAATCACAGTGAGCTGTAACCGAGGCAGGCTGCAACCACAGTCAGAAGAGCAAATCTCAGAGGAATAGCTGCTACCTGTTTTTTATAATTTCTTTACCCAGCCATTAGAAAGACAGCAATGATAAAATGGAAATGATAATGCCTTCCACCTGAAGCAATGCCAAGTATGAGTTTTAGGGAAGATAATGAGCTTGATGGGAAGGCCATTTTGAAAGGGGCTGATGGATGGAAAAGCCTATTCACCAGGTCGAAAGTAGCTTCTAAATCAGAAATGAGTCCACCGGTGTAGACTTTATCTGATCATATGTGGATGGCTACAGTACAAATATCTGCATCGGAGCTGGTGGTTTAGCATATTCATTGGAAGAACAGAAGCATTTTGGAGGTTATGATTCATTTGATCCTAAAGCAAATGTCTGCAATATTGATTATTCTCTATAATTATTCCCTAAAAATACCTGCTTCTATTGACTTTTAGGGGTTCTTAAACTGGTAGCCAGGAGGAACACATCTGTATTGTAGATATAAAGATATATGAGATGAGTTTATCCTGTTGCCTGCAGCTCATTGACAGTTTGGGAAACCTGGAATAGTTATTGATGTTCAACAAATAATCTCCTATACTATCTATCTTGTGAACAATAAGACCGTAGGACTTGTGCAGGATCTTTTCAATGTTTCAGCTTCTCCTACAAAGGGACAGATGTACTACACGTTATTGGATACTGCAACCTAAATTACTAGTGCACTGTACCCAACAAACTTTCCTACTCTTCACCCAGATAGTAATGTAAAAGTTACATTGCAGCAAAGGAACAGAGAATTGGAGAAAGACAAAAATGAGTTTATGCTAATTAAAATCAAAATAGATCAAGAGTATTTTGGAAACTGAGGTTAAAGATATGATTTCCATGCCAGCTTGAGCTTGTAGCTTGCACAGAGCAGAAGAACTGCACTGGAGTCACAGAAGACGTATTAGCATATTCCTCGGCTACAGTGACAGTGCAAATCTACTATAAAAATTGCATGAAAAGATTAAGTTACATTCCTGCAGCAGAAAGGAGAGACATAGTTATGATCCTCAGCAGACCACAGTCAACTGTTACACTGCAGTCTAAAAATGCTGTTATTGGAGGTATTGCAACTGCTTGGAATTTGCCATGGTCTCTGTGCAGAAACCAGCAAAAGGGAAAAGAATATATATCTTCTGTCAAAAACAATTTCACTGGGGTATGACGAGAAAGATAATCCACCACAAGAGAAATCCACACTGAAAAATACTAGCTGTAACTGAATGAGTGTCCAAATAGTACGTACATACACACATGCTTTTGTCAAAGATAGGGAAAAAGGAAGCAGCTACTATGGAGTAGCTAAAGTGGAGTTCAAGGGACAACAAAATTATATTTTTCCTCTCTTTCATTTTGTATGGATGCAGCAGGCAGGTGGTGAAAGGTAGTTGTCTTTGAGCAAAAATGTTTTTTTCCTTTGCATCTTAGGGTATTTTTCTTCAAAGCATGGTGTTGCTGGATAAGTGCTTCTTGAAGTATAGAAAGTGAGGGTTTTTTTTCCACTGGTAAGATGGCATCACCTGAGAGCAATGCCCACTGATTTACAGGCATCTGCAAGCCCTTGCAAGACTCACATGACAAGGGAATCTTGACATGAGAGCTTCACTTCAGAGACCAAACTGCTCTCCTATCAGCTGAACACCATACAGTTAGTAGGAGTGGACCAACAGTAGAAGTAGGTGCTTGCAGACAATGAACATGGTGTCAAATCTTACTCCCCCAAAACATAATCATAATCTGCACTCAAAGAGAAAAAGAATTGCTCTAAAGAAAACAAAAAAGATGCTAATGAGCTGCTAGCTCTGAGTCCCATGTTCCAGCAAAGCAGTGGCCTGCACTCTTTACTATATGGCACATCAGATTACAAGGGATAAACCCTTTCTCAAGCCCTGGGGAGACATCAGGAGCCAAACTGACTCCAGCAGCCTCAGCCCCAGGAGGAGGGGTCCACGTTCACAAGTCCAGAGGTAGGACTGAGCTCCCAGCTTTTTCACGGTGTGGGGATTTTCTCCTACTGCTGCATCAGTCCTTGAAGGTGAGAACATCCTTGGATTCTGTGCTGTACCTACCAAGGAAGCAACCCTAAAAGGGGGGGTTCACAAATAAGCAACTGAAAACAGACAAGCCAACACTGATCTACTCATATTTATAAAAACACAGGGTTCCTGTTATTTGTTGTGCCCTTTTTTTTTTTTTTTTTTTTTTTTTTTTTTTTTTTTCCTGCTCTTTGAGGCTTGTAGTATACACATGGAACATATCTGAGCTTTTATCTACAGCCATTAGGACTGGAACTTTCCTCTTTTAAATGAACGCTAAGATTCTCACATAATGACAAGAGCTAGGGAAAACATCAAATATCATGAGACATGTGAAAAACATCTTAAGTTGGCAGTGCTGCACATAAAAAGAGACAGCTCTTGCCTTGAAGAGCTACAGTCCAAACACGAGACAAAGAGTGGTAGAAAGTAGCATTACCACAATTTTACAGATACAGCAAGATTAAGGAAGAACTCGTCAAAGGTGAAACTAAGCACAAATCTGTGGATAGAGACCTACCTATAGGGATACATTTCTTCCTCATTATGCAGTCTTAATTGTCATAGGGAAAATAAAATATTGTGCACATTGTCAGAAGACTGTTTTCCCTGCTAAAACAGGCAAATTATGCTATTGTTGTGACAAATCATATTAACAAATTGCTTTAGTGGGCCATAAGCTTCACAAATAGAATTTGTTGCAGTATGGGATGTCCGTATTTTTCAGTGAAACCAATTAAAACATTGTTACAGCATCCAGCAAAAATAATTTTGAAATAGATCCAGTGAGTATTTCTAGAATTATTTGCATGGGTGTGTGGAAAAGCAAACAAAATCACATGCCCAGCAGTTCCTCAAAGCATCAGGAAGGTGACAGGCTGTGACCCTTCCTCTTGCATTGCTCTGCAGAATCTGGTCTAAGCACTGACCAGAGCATAGCACATAATAAAACCCTTTTACCCACTGAAGTGACTGCATCATTTTCACTATGGGGTTAACTTGCTTCAGTTTGCCAGATTATTATAACCAGAAACCTAGCCAGTTCTCAGCTGTAGCTTATTTTGACAGCTAATGACAACACAGTGTTCCTTCAAGTTGTGGGAACATTGATTATGGTGGTTATAGAGATGAAGTAAAGCTATATGTACTTGTTCTGTATTATTTAGTGAGTCACTAAAATTAATAACTGTCGTGTCTTATCTTGCATTGCAGTTGAGGAGCACATTGGTTATAGCCAACAGTAAGCTGAAAGTCTGGTTGTTTTGCTGATCAGTTGTACTTGTGAGCAGTGCAGTCATCGCTCAGTCCCCAGAATTTTACTGCCTTTGCGTTCTTGTAAAATCCTGTAATATCCAGAGGCTATTTTTTAATTGCTTGATTGTACCCTATTTCAAATTAATGGAAGTGAATACATCTGTGTTAGTATTAACATAATTCAATTAATCATATTTTAATTTATTTTCTGGTAGTTGTGTGGAATAATGAATTGATTAGAATAGCAGCATATGCCATCTTCGTCAATGACTGAATTAAAAAAAAAAAAAAACAATACTGAAGTGGAATTTTGAAGATTTAATTCTTATAAAATCTCTGAACATTTTATTGATCAATGATATTATAATAAAATTATTGAATTAAACACAACCGAAAACTGTATATATACTGTAGCCCTTCATGGCACATATCACTGCAGCTTCTGTTGCTGTCTGACCCTATTCCAGTTAAGCTTTTATTTAAAGCATGAAATGAGGAGTACATAAACTAAAACTACTTGATAATTACTTTGTGCTGCTTTTTCTTTGTTCCTATTGAAAAATTGCTTCTGAAAGCTGACCATGGAAGAGCCTGTGCTGGTAGGACATGATGTGTGAAACTCAGAGGGCCTTGACTTCACCAGAAATTTGGCCCTGGTGACACTCAGTGTGCTTTTTAGGCTTCATTCAGGGAAGCAGACCTTTTGAAACATACCATTACCACATCTTTCCTTCATGCATTGCCATGCATGAGCAGGGCTCATGGCTCCACTCTAGAGTCCCTGATAAAAGTACACGAAGAAAGAATTTTGAAGATGATGGAGCACTTTAAGTCCTGTGTGAGGTTGGGTTTTTCTTTTTTTATAAACTTAATAACTAAGTACTTCTGAAAATTGTTTCATCAGTTTCTATAGATAAGTACCATAAAACATACCCAGCAGGTAAATAGATATTTTCACACCAGTGTTCACTTCCCTCCCAATTTGCTCAGCCCAGAACTATTTCCATCTCTCCTTTCCCTGCACACAGAGCAATGCTGTGGTCAGTCAGAAATCTCATTGTTACAAAGTAGGCCAAAGAATTCACTTTCCTTGAGAAGTCCATCTGATTGATTTTTCTTTCCGTGTCTATTGATTACAAACCTTAAAGAACATTGCTATTGTCATGGTTGCCTCAGTAAGAGAAGATGGAAGGGAGACATAATAAAACTGTCTTCAGATATGTAAGAAGTAGCTGGAAGGAGGACAGAGAAAACTCTTCCTCTCATCCCTGGTAGACAGGGCAAATGGTTTAGAGGCTTAAATTGCAGCAAGAGCGGTTATGTTAGGCAACATCAAGACTGTTCTCAGTGATGAAGCACTGGAAGACATTGCTAAAGGGGGCAAAAGTTCCTTAGCATTGGTAGTCTTTAAAATGGGCCTGGACAATTGTCTCTAGCAAATTGCTTAGGGAAAGATATAAGTGTCTTAGGACAGCAGAGAGATCTGAAAGACCCTCAGGTTTCTTTCCAAGCCCTAGTGTCCTGTGGGAGATGGGCTCCATACTTGGACTCTCCTGAGGCTTCACTACAAGTCAGTGTCAAAATGGGCATAGCTCGCTATGATCACCCAGGGGCAGATTGATTCTGCTGAGGTACAATTGAGGTGGCACTGGCAGCAGGCAGGCAGGCAGGCAGGAAAAGAGGAGGCTGCAAGAGTTTACACCACCATTCCTCTTCCCAGCCCTCCCATGGCTCCCATTCTCGCACCACATATTCCACCTCCCCCAAACCCAAATCCAGCCTCGCCCCTACTACTACCCCTTTGGAGCTGCAATACCACTGCATGTATGCATCCTGCCATGCACCCTCACCGCTGGGTCTGCTGCATTTGCTGGGCACAGGTGGGACATTTTGATGTCAAGGTGCTATGCACGCTACAGAAGGAGCCAACCTTCCTGCACTGGCCAATGCTACAGATAAAAAAAAAAAAAAAAAAAAAAAAAAAAAAAAAAAGTAGCACCACTAGACCATTCAGCAAACTTCAAATAAATACCATGGGTTGATGAAAGAATAAAAATAATTAATTTAATTAATCAGGACCAGTCAGGACATTTATTTTTATTTTTACTTTTTTTTTTTTTCAAAAGAGACTTGCCTGCAGCATGAAACTGCATCCTAAAATGTGGCATATTACTATCAAGTTGTACGGGCACAGTACAAGGAATATAGTGGGAGTCTACTTTCATTGTCAGCCAAATAAGAGGATCCTCACTTTCCACGTTGGACAATCCCAGCCCTACATGGCACCAGAGTCCTCTCTGAATTTTTCACACAACCTTTCTGCTGGGAACACCTCAGTACCTACGTGCTTTGTGGCATCAGTGCGGCTTCATGGACAGCATCAGCTGGCAGCCTGAGCCTGCTCCTTCCCTGAGCCAAGCACGGTGCTTTTCCACACCTGCAGCACCCGGACTGATATTTTTCTGTGCTACACCCCAGGTTGAACGTCTTCATGCTCAAGGTGTCCTGGTTCTGGCAGTAAAAGCAGCGCAGACTAGGGCGGTTTGGTGGCTGTTGTCAGACGTCTCAGCGCTCTGTGCCGAAATGACATCTCATCATCACATGCAGACAGGAAGCAGCAAGCAGGCGAGAGAGAAAATATAACAAAAAGGATTTCTGTGTCTGCCAAGGGAACAGTCCATGCGCAAAATCCTGGCTGCTGAAAAGGTAGGCAGCAGAGTCAGAAATGACAGCTTTGGATTTTTAGTGCTCTCTTCTTATCTGAATGTTCATTATGTATCTATTAGCTAATAAAATGTAAGTGGATGCAAATGTCACATGGATATCCTTACAGGTTTCCAACAATTAGCTTTTTCAAATGGTAAATTTATACATCTGCTTCTGCATTTATGCATCTAGATTTTAGCTAGCTCTATCACACTGAAAGCACATCATATTTTCTCTATGGTTTTCAATGTATTAAAAAAAAAAAAAAAAAAAAGACATACAAACCTAGATATGTTAAATGTGTGAAGTAAAAATCACTCCTTTTTTACCTTACAAGTGGAATAAAAATTGCTAACATTGTCCTCCATTTTTGTTTCACCTTTGAATTGAAATTCACACTCTTTTGCTCTTAAAAAAATCCATAAATTTACTTTGTGACAGTTGTAGTAAACTATAGCACTTTAGAAAAGACCTTCTGTGTTTTCTTTTAACATAGATCTTGTTCCCAGTAAGATTTATGCATAAGCAAGAGTGAAAGTCTTGCTAGGTTTTTTGGTTAAAAATTCCCCCCAGATTTTAAGCACTAAACTGATCATAGGCTGAAAACTTCTGAAAAAAAAAAATAAAATGAAAATCTCATGAGTTTTGTCAAACTTACAGCCTTCCAAAAAATGTTGCTATTTTTTGAAGCAGCCAATTTTTGAAAAAAAAAAAAAAAAAAAAAAAGTGTAAAATTCCATTTTCCCGATGAAAAAGATTTGGACACTACACTTGACACCTACCTAACCAGTTCCTTAGGTGCATTAGGAAGTTATTCCTTTTAGCCACAGATGCTGGGGGGTTTGGAGAGGAATAAGCAAGCCCATAATAGAAAACACTCTTTGGGCTGAGACTCAAGACTTCTCTCTGAGGAATGCTTTGTGGTGTTTTCTTGCTCTCTCCTGTGTCTCTTCACTAAATCTCCCTTATTTTATTTCAGGATTTATTTGAGGAGGTGTTTTTTTTTGCTGTTTTTTTTTTTTTTCCTAAATAAAAGAATTGTTTACACCCACAGTATATGGTTTGTGTGAGTATGCAGCTGGAAGACAGAAAGTCTGGTTTTATTTTACACAGAGACTAAGGGTGAACAGCAAAGCATTCAGTTTTGGTGCAGAGGACCTAATGCCCATGATATAGGTGGTTATGGAAGTTTTACTTCAGACTAGCTCTAGTGTGGCCCTCTCCTTCCTTTATGGCTGAGTCCCAGTGGCAATGCTCCTGGCCTACAAAATCTGGTTTAGATCGATCCCAAAAGAAAGCAGATTGTGCCTTCCAACATTGCTTCAGCAAGCATGCTGAATGGGGATGTTCAGAACAAAAGGGCACTCTAGATCTGAACAGAAACACCGGCGCTGTGGCACCCTGAGCTGGACTGGGGTACACCTCAATGCAGAAGTCGCGAGGCCACCAGAAGAGTCCTGTGGCCAAGTATCTTCATGGATCTCAGATGTGGACCCTTTGGGTGGGGTTAGGTGGTGGCAGGCGGTGGTTAGAGAATCAGAGATACAACCACCCTAAACCTGGACTTCTTGGGCCACTGAAAAGTGGAATCAGCTCCCCATCTCCCCTGTTCATGGTGGCAATCCCCAGTCAAGAAGCAGCAACCTTTTGAAATGTACTTATTTCATCCTCTGTGTTCATTGGACTGTGTTGGTGTTTTTTTGTTTGTTTGTTTGTTTGTTTTCAGTTTGTTTGGTGTTTGTTTGTTTGTTTATGGGGTCACCCACAATGGCAAAAATGGGCATCAACTAGTGCCAACTCTCAGCTGAGGCTGAGGGGTGACTGCTCCATCTGACAGTGAATTAAATTAAAAAACAATAAAATCAATTTCATTCCACACGGGAATGACTATACAGGATTTTAACAGGGATTCTTTCACCTTTTCTCAATTTACAGGTCTGGTGAGTTCAGACCAAGGTAAATCCTACATCTCTATGAGTGTACGTGCAGGCTTGCTCCATTCCCCTTCATTCAGTACCCGTGTGATTGCACTAATTTTCTCCACTTTCACTGGCAGTGGGGAAATTCAACCATTCTGTCACAAATTAAATGCGTCCTTCATAGATAAGACAGTCATTGCAGCTTCCTGCATGGAGCCCAAAATTTTCATCCTATTTAATAATCAGACACTGTAAAATGGCACTTTAAATGTATTCACAGCTTTCAAACATCTGGTGCATATTGCTGATGTGCAACAGACGACTAAGTTTTATTTATTTTGGAGCATAATGCCACAGCCTGACTATTTAAGAGAGAATATATGAGAGAGAACATCCCAAACAAAGACTTATTGGTGAACTTACCTGCCACTGCCCTTTATTCATCTGTTGAAACAGTATGTGTACATTTGCATAACATGATCTGCTCAGCAGCAATCAAAGCCATCAGCATCCTGCTATCATTAGTTTTTGCCTCATTTATGCAAAAAATCCATTTATATGGGTGCGCAATAGGGAACTTAGTGTTTCAAGACTGCTTGCAAAGGAGGGGAGGTTTTGTCAGAAGTGTTTAGTCATTTTGGAACCTGAGAACTATTTCTATAAGTTTTGGCTAAGCAATTTAAGTATTTATACATCTTTTTCAGTTTCAGTCTAAACATGAAATTTCTGATGCTTTATAGTTTCTGAAAAAATAGTAGTACCGTGTCTTTTCCTTTTATTTTAATGACTTTGTAATTGATTGTTCTAATGCATGTGTACTTTAAAGATAGACTTTATCTGAATGGGAGTATCAGTGAGCAGGTAACAGTTCTGTGGATGTTTGCATTTGGGGGCTGATATGAAACAGTTTGCTTGTATCGGTGAATGTAGTCCTAGCATTCATGCCATATGGAATGGTGAACACATATAGCCTACAAAACAATAATCACCTAGAAGATATCATTCGCACCTTCACTACTAACAAGAACAAGAAGCTTGAAAAGAAAAACAAACAAAGAAAACAACAACAAATGTATGGTGTTCTGTGATAACTGAGATCTTAAGAATAGCCATACAGTCTGAGACAAAAAAAATCTTGCCTCCAACAATGGTCTGTAGTCTAGTTCCAGAAATATATTATTTTAGTTTGACAAGATTTGTTTTCCATAAACTAATTTTGACTGGAATCAGTTTTATTTTTATCATTAAAATCAAGTCCTATACTCACAATGCAACATTTTGTTTTGCTTCCAAATAGTTCTGATACGCTTGTAATATCAAAACTTCCTGATATGGCGTTTTTAAAATACTGACATGCCATTGACTTTCTTCCAGTCTTCTGGAAATCACTGGAAGCTTTCCAGCATGCTGAAAATCACCATTTCTGCTCCTCAGAGCTCTTCAGTCATATGTCTAAAAAATCACAGGTGCAGGTTATCCAGACCTGCTGATTTTAGATGTTTAATCTTTGTAGCTGCTGCTTAACTTCTTCTAGTTTCATGCTTGGAATGCTCCACACATAGAGCTGCAATATCACCAGATTTAAAGTAGTACAAATTTGCACACACACTGGACCAAAATGCTATATCAGAGATATCCTAATGTCAAGATAAACGCCTTAGCACTATCTCTGAGATCTAGATTCTTAGTAACTTCTTCAGTGGTGTTGTGCTTCCATCTTCTCTTTCCCCTTGCCTTGACAGGTATATTTTCCTCCAAGACACAGGGAAGACATGGGTAACCTTGCACATAGCTGTCTTTGCCTCTCCTGTCAGACTGGCCAGCTCCCTATGTGCAACACAAAGTGGGAGTCAACATGTGTACAAACCAAGAGCCATATACAGGTTTCTAGACAGACTCAGATAGCTTCTGTACTGCCCCTGCTCAGACAAGTGCACTCACAACCCAGCATTTCAACAGATAATAATGTCCCCTTTCCCCCCAGACTCCCCCCCCCCCCCCCATTTTTTTTCTTATTTGCAAGCAAATAAGGGGAGTTCAGTAAGTATATGGGTTTAAGCATTATTATAAACCGTCAAAACTTTGTTGACACCACAGTTTATGGTGGGAAAAAAAAATGAGAGTGCTCTGGGTCACTGATCAGGTAATAACAAATGTTGCGTGCTGTTGATGCTATTCTATTTTAATGTGGTTTACCTCAAATACTTAATGCTGGGCATTACGTGTTACACACACACACACACACACGCACGCACGCGCGCGCGCGAAAAAAAACTCATTCCATTCAGAACAATTCAGGACAAGATATCTGACTTTCTTAGCATGCAGGTCTTGCCATAGCATTTGTTTTTGAAGTGGAACGTTTTGATGGGAAAATTTCTCCTGAGAAAAGGCAGATTCATAAACATGGAAATTTTTTCATTGAAACACACAGGGTAAGAAAATCATTTAGGATCAGGATAGAAATTCAGGGTCAGAAGGAGAACCCCACAAGTGGCTGAAGGGCTAGTATGGATGGGAGGTATTTCACGTAATCTCAGCAGTGTATCTCAGGCAATGAAATACACTCAGGCAGAGCCAGCACAGCCAAGCGCTCACTGAATGCTTGAAAATGGCAGTTAAAGTATTAGATACAGGTGAAGTTTTTCAGTACAGAACTGGCTGCAGAAATTGATGGTCAGCTCTGGGTAAATTTCTGGGTAAATTTTCTGACAGCTGAATTCTGATGATAGTGAGTATTATTGAGCTTTTGCAGTGGATAAGCTGTTGGCCTTATCCTGGCTAGGGAAATTTACCATGCCAAATAACATTTGTCACCTGCAATAAAGGAGTAATGCTTTCCTTGTCCACATTTGCAAGTTACTCAGCCACATGCCATTATAGCACATCAAAGAGGCTGTGCATTACAGAGCTTAAGAGCCGGAATCACTAGAGTGTGACTGAAAGTGTTCATGAAGAGACCTAATATTTCGCATCTCCACAGAGGCTGTGGGCAGGGGCGTAGGAAATGATTTTGCTGTGTCTCATCAAAGCAAGCTTCTCCTCCAGCCAGGCTCCCGTCACTCATGCTGGTTCAACCATGGAGGTGGAAGAGCCCTGGAAGCACGACCCAGACCATGCCTGAGCAAGTGAGTCCACTGAAGGGCCTAGCAGGGCCTGAAGGGCCTGAAGGACCCCTGAGAGGTCTGGGTTGTGTCTGGCCAGCTTTGGGTGCAGACACAGCTAATGTGTGACGGTTCCCTCACCAAGCTGGCGAGCCCTCACATTTTCATCAAAGGGAATCTGTGTAATGAGTCCCTTCTGATAAATGCTAAAGCTGTGGAAAAATTCATCTTCAAAGTTTTCCTCCAAGCTTTGTATCAAAGACTTCTGGAATAAGAAGAAACCGAGGCTGCAGGTTTATGGGATCTTGATCCCAACAAGTTTCTTTCTCCATAGAAACATGGATAAAATGTAGTGGTAACTTCTCTCATGGTTGGCTCTTGTCTCATTGCTGAAAAAGATATTTTTTTAAAAAAGGTACTAGTCCCCATTCAAAAATCACTCAGTCACAGCAAACGCTCACTTCCCAAAACATCCCTAATCCCTGAAATGTTCCTGAGCATCTTTGACTCCTTATGGGTCCTTTCCACCTCAGAATATTTTATGATTCTATTTATACACTATGCTTTTGGGGTGGTCCTGTGTGGAGCCAGGACCTGGACTCAATAACCCCCGTGGGTCCCTGCCAACTCAAGATATTCTGTGATTCTATGGTTCTCTCATCTGTCACTGTAGTAGTGTGAGTCGGCTTGCCATGAGGTCTCCAGGTGGGCTGATGTAGTTCCATGTCCATCCCAAATAAACTTGCCCTGTATCTGAATGACAGGTCCCCAGATGAGCTTAAAACTCTGAACTGCTTCTGAAGGTCACAGAGTCAGTCCCCAGTTTCAGGATGAGCTGACACCTTTGGCCTCTGTGCAAGGGCAAAAGTATTTACTCCTGACATCTTCCCTTCCTCTCTCTCTTTGTTCTTCTTTTTGTTCTGTTGTTCTTTTCTGGGAGGACATTTATTTAGGAGCACTATGTTTGTTTTCTCACCTCTACAGACAAATAATTGAGCCTTTTCCTCTAGGTAAACCCTCTTTAATTGCAAGCGGTTAACATCAATCATTGCACCCCTGTTAGAAGTAACCTGCTCTTTACCTGGCACTGGAAAGATCTCTCCTGTTGTACCTCAACAGTATCAGTCTGGAGTGTTGACTGTCCTTATAACCTCCTGCCTTGTTTATTTACATTACAGAAAAGACCGAGCAATTCTTCCCGTGGTGAGGATTCTCTCTTTTATTTGCTTGTACTGATTGCCATACTACAATATATAGCTTTCCAAAAAAAATACACCTGAAACTACATATTTAATTTGATATATGTCCATAATCAAGTGCATTTAACTACAAAGAAATGTATGTCTGGAGGTATAATTGTTACTGGAAGAACATCTGAGCCTTATTGCCACAGGCTCCAGAGATGCAGAAAATGCTCAGCAGTCCAGTGACATAACAGTGATTAATAATGCCTGCATTTCTAAAGTATCTTTAACATACTTCAAAGGGGGTTGCCAGAAAGACCCTTCCTTTGAAAACTAGGTTACCTTTTCAGAAAAGTGGACAGAAACACAGAAGAATATGTCTAAAAACTTGGTACACTGCACATGACATTTATTTATTTATTTATATTCATCCTAAATAATATCAACAATAATTCTATTCAATTCATGAGGGATCAAGTAGAGCAATCTGATGGAAGGGACCCTGAAACAGCAAGAAAAAATGAATGGAAATAAGGTGTGTGTCAGTCAGAGACCTGAAGGTGTTCCAGGTAACAGAATCGTGGCAAATCGAGATTCCCCCAAGGGGTCAGCTAATATTGATTTGGCTGAAGTCATAAGAATAGGAAAACATACTGTGACTGCTTGTACAGAACAGTTACAGTCTATAAGCTTTAGAAGAAAGCTTGGGTTCTCGTGTCATGACCACAGCTCTACAAACAAGGAATGACTGTGTTTTGGGAAGTTTTTCCCATGGAGAAAGAAAGGCTTGCCGGCTGTGGAAACATTATAAATGTCCACTTAGGTTATGGTTAAGGCTTCCAGTTTTCAATTGGCATAGCATTTTTTATGCCCAGGCTAATCTGAATTCATTTTAAGAGTGAGACTTTGTAAGGTGCTGTATCAAATGTTGCTGTTGTTGTTGTTTTTAATTCAAATTACAAACTACCAGGTTCTCTTCAGTTGTTAATTTACCAAAAAAATTGAGAGCCACCGAAGAATAGCTATCAAGTTTCCCAAGTAAAATTTGATCTTTATGAGAAAATGCTTGCACAAGTCTCATTCTTATTAAGCACTGCTGAGCATCCAAAGATAATGAAAAATTAGGCTACGTCTTCCTGATTTCAGATGGGTAGCTCAGAGGCGAAGGGCGCTTTGAGGATGCATAACGCAGACATTGGATCTGTGAGCTTGACATTAATCATATTTTTTCTGTCATGCTTCACGCTTGCTGTATTGCTACATTATTTGCATTATGCAGTAAGCCACAGTCATAAACAAATATATCTGAAAATCTGTATTGTGAAGCTTCAAGAACTGCTTGAAGACATAATTCATGCTACAACACTAAGATGCATTGGAAAACTGCTAGCAATTGTTGGAAATATTTTGAACTTTGCAGCAATTTCAGTCTTCTCCCACCTTCTCCTTCACAATCACTTCCCTTTGGTTTAAAGTCTTATCATTTTAGAGATGTCTATAAAAGCGTTCTGCAAAACCATATTGTAAAGTTTTCCTCCAAAACTAGGTCTGCTGGAGACATACAACATATGAAGAAAGAAAGTTAATAAATTATAGCATATCTGAATCCAAAAGCGACAGGCAGTGCCTGAAGAAGCTGCAAGTGCCCGGAGGACCTTCCGCTGCATGTTATGGTGCGAGGCATGTTGGAATCAGAAGTTTAGTGCCTTTTCCAGACAAATGGGGGAGAAAGGGAACTTCATGTTCACATTTCTTTGCAAAAATTTTTCTGCAGGCAATATACCATGCAGAATCCACTGGCCACTGAAGTATGACAGCTTAATAGACAGGAAAATGTTGGAACCTGGAAGCTAACCAAACTTTATTTATGTAGTTGTTTTTGCTGGAAGAAAATGCTGGACTCAGAGCTTGCTGCCTTGCTTTCAGGGCTCAGATGGTCAGGGCCAGGCTTGCACATGGATTGACCTGTGCTGAAGCTCAGAGAAGGGCTCTTGGAAAGAGTCTCTCCTCTCTACTTTCTATCTAAGAACTATGGAAATTCTCTCAAAATGCAGCCTTTGTGGTGTAGGAGTTAATAGAAAAGTGAGGAAAGACCATGTGTGGTTCGCATGTACAAATTAATGCCACCTTTCCATGTGTACATCTATGTTCCTGCCACCAGCCAGAGTCCTACTCATTAAAATGACTCCATAAAATTTCAATCCACTTGAGTAAATGGGATTCAGGCAATATACCTGCCCACTAGGCTCCTCTATTTCTCCTCTTTTTCATCTGGAGGAATACATGTAGTTATTAGCCTGCTTTATTCCAACCTTGTGCAAGCAGTATGAGAGGCCAGGACAAACGATCAGTGTCTCATTTATAGTACAGTGCTGCTTTCCAAGCTTGAGCAAGCTTGCAGCAGCTCTTCACGGGGTCACCAAGCCTGGCAGAAACTCAGCTGTTTATGCTAATATTTGAAGTTGCAGTGGGATTCCCACGGGGAAGCTCCTGCAGCTCTGTCCTATGATATTAACAATGAAACAATGCTGCCAAAGTGCATCAGCCAGAAGAGTATCTGCTAGAATCGTTATTTCTGTAATCTGACATCAGTTTTAGTAAACTTTGTCTGTCTAATGTGCCCAGCGGGATTTTGCAGAGGTTAAATCCTTCTCACACACAACTGTGGCCTTGGCTTCTGTTTGCAGTTTATAAAAGTGCAATGCCATAGTTTCTTAATTAACAGCCTCCCAAAAATGTGAGCAGGAATTTTACCACCTACAAATCCATATTAGCATGATCATAATACATATCATGTTACTACATTTTTGTCCTTTTCACCTGATTTTGTGTTGCCACTTTAAAATGTGTGCTGTGCTATTAGTATTCAACTTAATCTTTAGCACATTATCCATAAGATTTAAACACCATGCATGCTCTTTTAATTTTGGTTATAGCTTCTGTGACATTTATACTTACTTTCCCTTCTTCCTATGCTGATAAGTTAAAACTGCCCCCAAGCATTCTGCAGTTTATGTCTATGTGTTTGTTTCCATGGAATTACACATCTCGTGTTGCAAGGAAATTTATTTATCTGTAGACCTAATAGATGTTTATTATTATTTTTTAATCTTGTAGATATCAATAAAACCAAATCTCTGTTTCCCTTTTACATTAAAAAAAAAAAAAAAGTAATTCTCTTTCCGTTAATGATCATTATTAGTGGTGTTTTCAATCCCTCAATGTAATAGTCACCTCCTGTGTTTACAACTCTTTCCTCACAGAACAAAGCATCTCATCTAGACAGAGTCTATGACAGATTGTCCCTTTGCTAATGGGGGCTCCAGATATATGGCTGAAACATTTGCTTCAGAAATGGATTGCCTAGAACTAAATTTTTCCCACTTCAAAGCCGGAGGGTGACCAGATCAATTTACAAATATATCTTCCTTTTTTTCATTTCCTTACTGTGTCATCATCACATGAAACTTTTAAAAGGTTATATGAGAAATAATTAGGAAATTCTTGTTTATAATGGAGTAGAGAAGCAAAAAAAAAAAAAAAAATCAACAACAACAAACCAACAGATGAAAGAAACCAAGAAGCAACTGGGGGAAGTCCACTCTCCTTAACAGATAAGAAAGAGGTCAAACAAAACAGGCAATTCATGAGTGTCTGGGAAAGATTTCCTAGGGGTAGCAGAGATGTAGATTTGCTAGCAGAGAACAACTTTCTCCAAGCTGAATGTACACCACAAGACAGGATGGGGAGCAGTTTCTCCCATGCTGCTCAGAGAAGCATCCTGCCCTGAATGCCCACAGAGCTGTTCTTATTTATCAGCTGTTGAAATAACCTGGGAAAAGCCACTGCTGCTTTTAGCTCCTGAAAGTTACTGATTATGACAACCTTCTTTGTTGATGCTGGTAGCTGGTAACTATGTTGCTATAGCTTTTCAGGTCAAGAACAAGGCATCTCTGTGACCAGACTGTTGACACCTATGTTTGCCTAATCAAATTCAGGTCTTGTTTGCCTGGGGTTGGCACGGGTCAGAGCAGGGTGTGCCCAGCAACCCGAGACAGACTCTGTAAGAGATGTTTTGGCAGCAGGAGCTGCAGAGACCCAAAGTAATGCAAGACCTGCAGTAATGCAAGAGGGAGTTGAGTGACCCTGCGAGCCTCCCCGTGAGTCATGGGTCATATTAAAGGTAGAGATCCAAGGCTATAATTTTAGGCTCTGATTATTTGACTCTTTCTAAAGCTAACCAAGCACAGTCATGTGCCTCTCATTTAGCTCATATCCAGTCTTTAATCAACGCTGACTAGTGCCAGAGACATCAAAGTCCCAGATACTGCAGCCTTCCCCTGGGTCATAGGTAATGCTCCATTTCGTTATTACCAAGTGGGGGAGGAATTCAACACTGAACCTTTTTTGGGGCCCTGAGGTCTTAGCATCATTCTGAAGACAACAGTTCCACAGGGGATGAATTTTTGACCTGGGTCATCTGTGGCTGAGAAACTTTGCACAAACTATTTTGGAGGATTTTTAGCTAGATGTGGTTTAAGCTTTAGCTGTGCTAGTTGAGTGGGAATACTGCAGCACTGTTTACAACAAGAGACACTGGTCATATGTTGTTTTTTTGTCTAGAAAACCCAAGAAGCAAGTTGCTTTTCAGAACTTCAATTTTGCCACAGGCTATGTTCTCAGAGAACAACGCTATGTTTGAAGCAATACTGAAGTTATATATATATGCAATGTGTGGCTCTGTAAAGGCATACTGTAAAGGAATTCAGGCCCAGCATGTAATTTGCAAAAATATCTGGAACAACAGTCTATCTACAAACTTAATATCCTACAAGAAAAATACCCTTTTTGCCCATTTTCTGCATACTCACTCCATGTGTAAAATGAATGTCACTTATTCGATAATTCTGTCAGTTTAAGCTACTAATCGCAGCATTTATCTGGGTCCAAAATTTTTGCTGGAATAATTATGTCAAGGAGGAGTCAATAATGCACAGTTCTCAGCAGCACAGTTGTGCTAGCAAATGCTGCTATGCTGGCTAAATCGTTCTTGGTATTGTTGCTTCCGCTTAGAAAACTGAGACAAGCTCTATTGGGAAATCACTTTATTTTGGTGCAAGTGGTGGTTTTTCATGAGGGTTTGCTGGCATTTATTTCTCTACCGAAAAGAAAAGAAAAGAAAAGAAAAGAAAAGAAAAGAAAAGAAAAGAAAGGAAAAGAAAAGAAAAAAAAAAACACTTCTAGGGTAGACAAAGACTTTGCAGTGAATTCATTTTTTTCAGAGATGTTTTACAATTCTGCATTGTACTTGCATGTCTTGACTCTAATGACATTCCAGTTAAAAGTAAAAACATTCCCTGCTGCCTGGTTTGATTTAGCACAGAAATTAGATACAGTTTGTTTAAAAAAGAACTTTTAATTGTAGCTCAAAATAGAGGGAAATGGCATAAAAACTGATGTCATGGTCCAAAAATATGATTCTATTTTGAACATCTAAATGATATCTTTTCTTATAAATGTTTAGATTATCATAAAAGTAAAAGAGAATCAGAAGAACAGTAAAACTGCTCTTTTATAGATTGGGAAAAATCTACAATAATTTGCTTAACAAAAAGATGCCCTCTAAAGATATGCTTGCTTGTTAAAATTGAAACACTTCTTATATCTGTTGCATATTTGTCTAAAAAGGAGTTAGCAAACATTTTCCTTTTTATCCAGCTGCAGTCAATCAAATAGTACAAGAAGGCTATGAATGAATATGAATTAAAATTGTCTGTGGAAAACATAGGCTGTGAATATGAATTTAAGTTGTCTGTGGAAAATGTAACATATAGGCTGAGGTTTTCAAAAACATTATACTAGGGAATGTGCTAATGTCTACCAGCAAACTGCACACAAATGGTTCATTTCCAAGACAGGTGCTACTTACTGTAGTGGCATCCACCCAAATAGGTCATACAGCCACGGGTGACAGCGTTTTGGTAACATCCCCTGCAAGGGGGCCCATGCAGATGAGCACAAGCAGCATTAAGCCTCTGCTCCCAGCCATCCGGCTGATGTGGATGTGGGTGCTTTGGGTATATGCAGGAGTGCACTCAACAGCTAGGGACAGGAGGCAATTGCTTTTTCAAACATTTAATGCTGCCTGCCTATTGTGCAGAGGCCAGACCCTTGCTGTAGCTGTAGGAAAGATAATCCAGTAGCATTTCTAATGGCTGGGGGAGTCATCTCCATCCCCTCCTCTTCTCCTGCCCCAAGGTGCATCCTGCTGGGGGATGCTTTGCACCTGCCAGCAGTAGGAGATTCAGTGCAGATGAGCTGGGAAGAGCATTCTTTCTGTGCCTTCTTTCTTTAATATGCCCATGAAAGAGAAGCTGCAATTTGTCTCAGACACCTTTGGTAGAAGGAAATTAAAAAATCTGTGTGGAACCACAATCCAGCTGAAGGAACCGAAAACTGTCAGAGGCAGTGGCCAGAAGTTGTTAGTTTCAGGAAACAACGAAGACCTAGAAAACAACTGCATGGGCTGCAGCACACTGTGCACCTCTTTGGCAGTGGGGTTAATTTCATCAACTTTGCTCTCCACCTCCCTTTTCTGTATTATGGCTAGAGATACTAGCTACCTCCCTGACTGGCCACACACAGCTTTGCCCAGCACAATTAAGGGAAGAAAGCCAAGCATGAGTTTCCACTTATGGAAAGGGCAGCACAACCAGCTTGAGAATATGTTGTGTTGGGACATCCTGTTGATGCAGGGATGCAGAAGGCTCTGGTACCACGTACTGCTGCTGGTCCAGCTTACAAATGCCCGGTTACTTTCTGTCTCACTGGGTTTTAAGTGCTCCTGGAGGATTAAGCATGATAGTGTGCACCAGTAGAGGAATTCACCTACAAATGTATTTACTGGGCTTGCTGGCTCAATCTGGCAATTCTCTTTGCTCTGCACCACTGTTAAGGCAAGGATGACAGTTCATGCAGGGTGTTAGTGGGAAACAGCAAGAGAGGCCATCTGCAACCTGCAGCCTTTGTGCTACATTGGTCTTGATGCAAAGAAAGAAGAGGAGCTTCAGGGAGGTGTGCATACCAGCCTGCTAATGAGGCCCAGAGGCATACTGGAAATTAAAATGGTACAAATTGGAGATGCTCAGTAACTGCTCTGGGAGGCTGGTCCACTGCTCTTACACTGCCCTCGATAGCCACAGAACTCAAAGCATTTTGTGAAGGAGGTCAGTGCACTTTATAGCTGGAGACACTGTGGCACAGAGAAGCCTCACTGACATTCTCCAAAATCCCAGTGCCAAATGGTAGCTGCAGGTTTTTTTTGTGTCACACCGAGCCAGGGAACCTGCAGACCTACACAATGCTGTGCCATCCACAGCTGAAAACCATGAGGTGGTGTGAAGACCATGTAGCTGGTAGTGATGCAAAGCCTGGATAGATCCATGCTTGTGATGGAGAATCCATGTCTAAATATTTTTTTAGCACTACTTCAGATTTATTTACAGAGGAAACTCCTCATTGATCATCTTAATCCACCTTGTTGGCTTTAGGTACCTACTTTCACATAATTTCAGTCACCTACAAGTGAGGTATCTGATGAAACCAGTTGGCTAGACTCCCTCTGAGGATAAGAAAGACATCTCCAGAGGGTGACTTATCTCCTCTGTTTCAGGTTGGGTAACTATCACTCCACAGATGCCTGAAATTCTGCACTGGATATAGACAGCCCTTCACTAGACCAAAGTGAGCCTCAGCCTCATCTGTCTCTTTACAAGAGGGATCCTGCCTTCTTTAAAGAACTAGGAGGAGCAAAAGTCAATGAACTGTCAATTGACACCGTTTTATCCAAGGTAGCTGACCACGCAGCAATATGACATGAATGCAAAATGAATGTGTATTTGACATACTGACCAGGTCCCTGTTATCATGTTGGGCATAGGCTGCAGTTTTCTGTTTTATCGGTGGCTGATAGCGTCAGCCAACTATTAAACCGAGGGCTGTGAGCTGCTGCTAGCTCTGAATATCTCCAGTGTTTGTGAAAGGATTTCTGAAGTGTTTGGAAAGGAACTTGAGATGCTAATGTTCTTCCAGGTTTTCAGGGGTCAAAATGACACGTTTCAACATACGATCATGTTAGAGAAACTGAGAAATCATCTGTGAAACAAAATGAAAGAGGAATTCTAAATACTATTTACCATGTTTCTACATACTTCTGCTTATCAGACGTACGGTGGTTGCAAAATGAGAATTTTTAACACGGCATCAAGTTTCTACATATAAGATGCCCCCAAGTTTTAAGCCAGGTTGAGATTCTGACTCACATTCAGCAAGCACTTGTTAAATTTGTCTTTGAAAGGAGCTATCCTACTATGCTATTTGACTTCTTGCCACTGCCATAAATCCTGAACACGTTGTCGTAGACTAATGAGTGGACATTTGCCACCACCACGTTCTAATTGGTGTACTAATTTCATCCCCGAAGCCCCAAACGAACGATCCCCTTTCTGACATATGAACTCAGGCAAAAGCTGGGGCAGGAAGCTCCCCGCTCTCTGAGGTGTAGCTGGGTACACAAGCTGCTCCTGGGCTGACATCTGTGTTAACAATGAGCCATATGTGGTCTGCACGGAGAGGGTCGCTAGCACAGCAGAGACCATGCATTTCACAGATTGCACCTACAGCTGACATCTCGTGTAATGTTTAATATGAGGATAAATAAAGGCAGCAGCAGCCCAGGCTGGGCACAGAACAATCGGCCAGCTGACATGAGGCAGGGGGACATGGCTCCAAGATAACCAAGATATCCAGCTCTAGGAGGAGGGATTGCATTGTGTAAAGAGCCCTGCCTGTCCGGAATGGGGCAATCACCTGTAAGTGCCTTCACCCCCAGCTTCAGACAGAGGCATCATGGCATTTGCTTTGGTATTAACAGGCTCACTCGTGCAGAATAAAAAGGGTTTACCCCTGTGTGGGGCTAGCTTTGGCAGCAAGCCAGCCCAAGTTCCTCCTCACTGCTTGTTCTCGTCACTTTTCGTCCCTCACTTTGGCAGCAGACCTGTTTGCAAAAGCCACACAGTAAACCAGATCACAGAGTAGATTAAGGGTGAAAAATTATTTATTTATTTATTTATTTTTTTTCATGACGTTCCTCAAAATAGCTGTGGCAGCAAAACAAAGAACTAGTAAATTCTTTGTTTAAGTTAAAGTGCCACGGCAGGGGACAGAATCAGGGAGAGAAGGGTCAGGACCTTCTGAAGCCTATTTTGCAGCCAGTGTCTCTCAAAATGATGCGACAAACACAGGCCTGAATGACATGGGAGTAGTTCAGGAAGGCTGAGGCAGAAACCATGCTATGAACTGTGTAAGTCAACTCCCAGGGGATGCATGTCCCCTCAGCAAGAAAGGCTGTATGCCTGGAGGGGTAACAGGCTCCTAAATTGAAACAAAACCTGACTTTTACATTTGCATTATTTCCAACCAGGAGCAGATGGCAAAGGATGCTATGTGTTTCTGTGTGAACCCCAAAGAATCCCAAACCTCAGTCTTAGTGGGATAATTTCTAAATTATCTATCTCACTAAACCTCAGTTTTAGCGGGATAATTTCTTGCCTAAATAGGTTCAGTGTGATGCCAGGTAACACCAGCTTTGTCCCCAGTGGCAGACCACTCTATATTCACCTAATAAAGTGTTTTGGCACCTGGGCTGGGGGAGAGAGGCTGTTGGGTACAAACATCTGCAAGTTTTAAGAGGGGCAGAAGTGAAAGCAGGGCTTTTACGCTGCAAACATGAAGACCTGGTGATCTCTGAGGATGCACCTCGGTACAGATGCTGGGAGTCACATCCTAAGAGCAGCAGCCACCGAGCACGGGAGATTGTGCACAAGCCGGGGTCTGGCCCCATGCAGGGCCAGCAGCTGGGATTAGGGTTTTGCCAGCAGTGTTCTTGAATTTGGGAGTAGAAATGGCACATAAGAGGGAAACAGCTGAACATATCAGAAAAAAATAAAAAAATAAAAAAATAAAACTGCATATGGTCTTTAGAATATATTTTTTACACTAATGCAGTTGTTTATATCGGATACTTCAAGAAAAATATGCAGAAACATCTACATAAACATTGTGCACCTGGATAATGCATCATTTCAATATCAACTCCCTAAGAGAACTGTGATAAAATAGAAAAAGCATCCTATAAAATGTATCCGAAAACTCATTTGACTGAATTTGAGTATATTAAACTGATATGGCCCCACTAAATCGGCTTAAACTCAGAAAAGGAGGAGAAAAAATATAGAGCTGGCCATTCCATTTAACAGAATATTGCCTCTCAAGGTCCAAATTCAAAGGCTCCTAAAACTAGATGATTTCATTAATATCAGCAGGCCTTATGACACCTGTCTCACAGTGACAAATACCATTTCGATTCCTGGGCATCTTCATGAACTGACTTTTTATTTCTGGCTATCCAGCCTGGACAAACTAAGCCATCAAAATGCAAATTAATCAAGTGACAATTCCAGGCATCCTTCCCAGGATGCTGGGACAGCCAACATCCATTGGGGAGGTGGGCAAAAGTGTCTGCAAAAGCTCACTTACACTGAATAACAGGCTGCAAATGGAAATTTCCAAAGGTGACTGAATCATCTCAATTTGAAAACTATTATAGACGCAGTTATCAAAAAGGCTGAAAAACACTTTTAGAGGTTAAAAATAATAAAAATAATTGAGGATCGGATGACAAATGTGATGGGCATGACCTTCCAAATGGGGACGCACCCTCGGCTCCCCCTTACTCCACCAGTGGCATGTATGTTTTTCCTGCCACCTATCAGCACTGGGGGTTTGGGGATTATAATACACACTGCATTAGCAAATAGACATAGCTGACAAAAAGCCCCAAAGGCTCCTGGCAGTACAAGATAGCTGTATGAAAATGGAATAAGGCTGATAGGAAAATAATCACTTGGAGACTTTTGGTTAGCAAGAGCTGTGAAGTTAGATTGCAACGAAAGCATAAATAGGCTCGTACCTGCTGCGTAGTACTCTGGGACACTGCGGCACTGCCTTGCTAAGGGTGGTCTGCCACACGCAGAAGGGTAACAACATCCTTAGGACATCCCTACAGTATTTCAGTTTAATATTGGTTCCTCAAAATTGTTTCAGGGGCAGAACAGAGAGGCAATGGAGAAGCTGCTAGCTCTGTGGGTACTTCACCTGTTACCACCTCAAAGACCAATGCGCTAGCAGAAAAGTGCCTCAGCTTCTAAGCAGCTCTGTTGCCTATGACTTTCATGGGAATGGAACAAAACTGAGCAGAAACTGCAACAAGATTTGTGGAGAAGCAGATAGGGAGAGCAGGCTTCGTGGTCTTTCTACAAGAAATATTAAGCGGGTCACATGTGCTGGCTGTCTACTATTTTGAGAACCTCCATCTCTGGAAGGCTTTGATGTCAATAAATGCCGGTTGTTTTGAAGTGCAGACACTGGTACCCTTGTTCCATATGAGGTGGCAGGGTTAGGACAGATCTGCCCTGCTGTGCACAGTGAGACCAGCAGGGCAGGCGCTGAGTCTGGGACCAGGAGGGCACAGGAGCCTCACATGATGCTCCCCTGACAGAGACTGAGGGCTTCGGGCTGGACATGTGAGAGAAGTGCTTGCCGAGGGAGTTGAGAGAGGGAATTTGCCTCCAAAGCACTGCCCAGGTTAGCGACAAGTTTAGAGGTGAGCAAAGGGCAGCCGGCACATTTCCGTAAACGACATGGGGATGTAAACAAAAGGGGACCTTGTGAACTTTGAAGATGCCCGACAAGGCTTAAAAGGACCCAAACAAATTCTGACACAGTTTGATAGTGATTAATTAAAATATGGTAAACACAGATACTTGGAGAGGTGATGCAACAAGCAAGAAGTGATAAAACAAGCAAGCTTCTCAGTTCGTCTGTTCAGGGAATACAGACACGACGAACTCCCTGTTCTCCAAAGCACAATTTAAACACATACCATCTCAGCCAAGGAGAGTCTTAGGCTTTTCTTTTAGTCTACATGCAGGTGGATGCAGCTTCTTATTTATTTGACCCCCAAATTGTACACAAAACACTGCATTTTAACAAAAATGCCAAAGGAGTCAACTGGATCTCATGTGGCTTTAATCGCCTCAGAAGAGAAACGCCTGACAAAGCCCCTTTCCTGACATGTATTTAGATTTCAGATACAACAAAGGCCTGTGAGGAAACACAGAAGGATTCTTTATGAACCGCGAAGCAAAGTTGGTTCTTGTCACAAGATGCAGAGCTGGGATACGTTTCCAGCAACCGAGGAATTAATATCCTGTTCAGAGCAGGCCGAGAGGGCGAGGAAGAGACTCTGCAGGTTCGCAGGTCAAGCTGCCACACAGGGGAGGTTGGGCAAGGATAGAGAGAGCAGCTAGCTGGGAAAAGAGGAGGCTTTTCAGGAATCCGAATCAGATGTTTCTCAGCAATTTGGTACATTACACTCACTCAGAAAACCAACCCGGTGACAAAATGAAATAAGACAAGAAAGCACATGAGAGGACCTTTCAAGCTAAGGTACTGCATGGAGTTACAGCACTTTTACAAACTAATCCTACAGCTGTAGCTCGCAGCAGTGGCTGGGGCAAGCAAAGCAGTACGTGATAAAGGCGAGAATCATACTCAGCCGTTCATAAAGACAAATCTTTTTTCTTAGTAAGATTGTAGGTTATAAACTAACAAAAATGCCATCGAGAAGATTAGAGCCTTTATTTTCCACTTAAGCTTGTACTGATAAGACAGTTTTTACACTAGTGTGCTGCGCATGTGATAATGCAAGATGTCCTTAAAAACAGCATATATTTCAAGCTTCAATGATGATTGTATCTAGGCTCTTGACATTTGATGCTGGAAAACTCTTTAATTAACTAGGATAGCAATGCAGATTTAAGATCACGGGCACAATGGGATTTAGTGAATATTTTACAAAATTGGATTAAAAGGGGAGTAAGAGATACATCCCACTTTAGCAAGACTGAATGGATTCAATTTGAAGGCTCATATTCCTGAGGGGAATGAGATAAAGGTGTCCACTTTATCTGCATTAATTTTAGAGTCTTTCCTGCTAAAAATAACAGAAATTTCCTCTGTAAAGCTGCATGAAATGCATTAAAATCCTACTATATATAGATGAAGTCTGAAGACATATGCCTGTCAACTCCCCTCCCGCCCCAGTTCTCCCAACTCACCCACCCTAACTTTCCAGTGTGAGGACACAAAAGATTGGAAGTTAATAAAACTAAAGGCAGTGGGACATCCTGAAACCTCAGGCCTTCTAGAAAACAAGCCCAGACAGAACACAACTTGCCATGGCAACAGGTTAGACTAGCAGATTTCACATTTTTTAAAAATTAATTAATTAATTAATTAAAAGAGGCTTGGGAAATTCATTGGTACACTTTTGTGGACTGAAGTTAAGATACGGCAGAGCGACGAGTACGAATTTCTGCACGGTGGTCATATGACATTCCTGACAACGAGGCTTCAGAGCTGCTGTTTCAGATGCACTCAGAAGGCAGAAAGTGAATCACTTCTCGCTTTACAGAAGTGAAGCAAACTTATAAGCCAATGTTTAAGCCAGAGAGCTTTTGCAACAACATTGGTAAATCAATAGATGTTTCTCATAATTTCTCAAAGCCTTCAGGAATCACAGATGAGTTAATTCTGGAGCTGCCTGCCTTGCCGGGGCTTCCATTTTAAGTGGAATAGTGATGTCCCACAGTAAAATCTATTAATCTGCAATTTAGAGACAGAATATAAAGCCTTATAAAAGAACTCATTATTGCTGTTTATGAGGAGGGATTCCTGCTGGCATCGATTGGCTGTGTCAGAAGGGCGTTTTCCTCTCTTCTCATTAAATATGTTATGCCATAGATAAAATAGATCCCATGGATTATTTATGCTGTAAAGATTTAAAATAAAAAGGTTTTCATAGCCCTTGCAAATAAACTCTTTGAAGCCATCAAACTAGTTAATTTCCAAATGGATTTTCATTCAGATATAGAAAAAACGCAAGTCCTTCATTAGGTCACCCGTTGTTCATGGCATTAGCTTAATCTTACCAATGTTATCGATCTGGGCAACGTTTACTTCAGTGAGCAGCCCCACGGACGTGTAAAAGCAATCTTGTGAATTGACTGGTTGAAGGAGCTGGTCCACAAATGTTAAATCACTTCAAGGATTTCAAGCTGAAGTCAGCTTTCCAAGTAGAGGGCTTTGGATATCTCTCATTTTTATCTCCAAATCTGTATCCATTCTCTGCAAAGTCTGTGGATCTCTCTTCTTCCTCTAGTGCATTCACCTACTGCATGTTGGCTGCAGCAGGCAATGAGGGGAGATGGCGTTACCTATCCCAACATACGGCCACAGTGCTATGGGGACAACAAGAGGAACATGTGAGGCTGGGTGTAAATGCAGACAAGAACCATGTTGCCTTAGGCTCATGTATTTTGGGCAGGAGTAGAAGACATGAGAGAGTCCTTCACTGTTTAAGAAACTTAGGGTTGTTGTTGCTTTTTGTTTGTTTTGTTTTGTTTTTCCTTCTTTAATGCAAACAGAATATGGACAAGAGAACCTACAGCTTTCAGTGCAATACATTGGGATGAGGTGGAAAGGGCAACTATGTTTATTGTTATGATTATTAAAAGTAAATGAAGTGGCAAGGTTAAAGCCAATTCACCTGTGTCTCCCTCTTACGGTAGCTATTTATAGCCAGGCAAAGTGGATGGAGAATATTATTGCCATTCTGATTTTGAGATGTCTAACATTCAGCTAATGCTCATAAAAATGAGGCACATGATGTAGGGCCACGCGAGTTGGGCTTCATGTGATCGGGGATGTGCAGGCCATAAATGCATGCCACTAACTGAAACCGCACTAATCAAGCAGAGCAGGGAGAAACCTGTCAGAAAAACAACATCGCATGTTCCTTGATAATGTTTTAGGGGAAACCTCTCATAGTATATTCTTTGCTGCCTTTGCGTCTTTAAGAAATTAAACTGTAAACGCTCCAAGCATTTATATGTATAAAAGTCCTTTTTTCTATCCTACAGAAAGAAACATGGAAAATCTGGAGTGCACTAAAATTTTAAGTATTTCAGCTATTTTTTTTTCTCACCGCCCAGAATTAATTTGATGAGGCTAGCACCTAGTAAGAAATATGACTTAAAAATGATGTTTGATTTTGAAATTGTCAGAGTGCTAACAAAAATGTATTCCATTTTGCAGCAAGGGAAGTACTCACCCATCAAAAGAGACTGGCTGTCAGAGATGAAAGAGAGTAAAGAAATGGAGAGAGTCATTTTAAACATATAAGACAAGACTTTCATCTAATGCTGGACCATATGGGACAGTGCTATTAACCTTGGAAAAAAATTTGACAGTGCCAAAAAAGAAAAGGAAAAAAAAAAAAAAAAAGGAATAATTTACCTTCAATAACTTTTCTGATCTGTACTGACACATTTGCAATGGGTAAGGGCTTTGCCACGTGTCCCCTAACCCCTTCTGTATGTTTGGAGCCGTGGCTGTGGCTGTGCCAACAGTCGTGGCCTTGCCCTGCTGCCCACCTGGGTGCTGCTAGCGGGACCCTGGCCACAGCCATGGGCTGTCCCCCTGCCAGCACCGTCCAGGATCACACAGTGCCTGCCTTCCTTCGCTCCGGCAGCATGACACTGGCTGACAAAGCAGTGTTAAAGCAGCATTAAGGCAGACATTTCTGCAGTTCGTGTTATTTCTGCCTGCAGAGCAGCTCCACTCTGGCTCCGTAGCTGCAGAAATAAGCAAGTGCTCCCGGATCCTCCTTGTCACTTGTCTCATCGGTGCTTAAAAAACTCCCTCTGTGGGATTCCGCCACCTCTTCTCCACGATGCGTTCCGAGACTGAATTCTCCTTCCCCTTTGCAAGTGCTTTCCTAACATTTAAGCTATTTCTTTCTCTGTCGTTTCTTTCTTTGCTGAGAACTAAATGGATTACTTTTTATCTTGCCCTTGAGGGACGTGAAAAACAATTGCTCGCAATCCTCTTTGTAAGAATCCTTTTTTTCTCCACGTTTAAGCTCCCTCTCAGTCTTCTCTTTTCCATCCCAAACCGGGTTATTTCGATCTTTTATTCTGTGGCACGGGACACACCTGCGGCTCGCTTCTCACCCCTAGCAGGGGCCACCCCACCCCGGCGGGCACATCGGGAGGGCGAGGGCTGGGCCAGGGGAGCGTCGGGCGAGGACCATGTGCATCCTCCAGGGCTCCCCCAACCCCAGCCCCTCCCCGCAGGGGGGGGGTGTTCCTTATTCCCTAAAAATTATAATAATATTAACTGGGAGACGGGTCGAGGAGGGGCTGGGGAGCGGCTCTCTCTTTTCACGGAGGCTCCCGACGCCCCTCCCTGCCCCCCGGGGGGGCGTTCCCCCCCCCCCCCCCCCCCCCCCACCCCCGCGGCGCGGGGGCGGGCGGGGGTGGGGGGGGGGGGGGCTCGGGGAAGGACGGGGGAAAGGGGGGAGGCGGGCGGCGGAGGCGGGGCCGGCGGCGGCTGCGGCGGCGGGGCCGGTTGTAGTCCGCAGCCCTCCCGCGGGGGCTCGGGCATCTCGGAGCGGCGGGCGGTGCGAGCGGCAGAGCCGGGGGGGGCCCGGCGGCGGCATGGAGGGCGCGCACCTCGGCCGGGAGCTGCTGGCGCACGCCGCGCTGCTGCTGCTGCTCAGCCTCTTCCCCGCAGGTGGGAGCCGAGGAGGGGGGCGGCGGGGAACTTTAGGGGACACCGGGGAGGGGAAGGAGGGAAGAGGTAAAGGGAGGGAGGGAGGCAGAAAGCCCGTTTGCGTTTGGTATCTCCCCCCACCCCAGTCGCTTTCGCGGGACGCCCCGTAGGAAAAATAAAAACCATAATTTAAAAAAAAGTCCTTTGTTTGGGGGGGGGGGCTCGGCGGGGTTGGGGGGGGGCTGGCATCATTCCGGCCGTTCCCCCCCCCCCCCCCCCAACCTCTCCGGGCCGGGCTGTTTTGACAATAAACTATCTCTTCATCAGTACAAAATGTCCCCGCGGTTCAGTGCTGCTCGAACAATAGGCAGGGGACGGCCGCCGCCGGCAGGTGCCCGGCGCTGCCCTGCCGGGGCGAAGCGCTCCCAGGGGTCGCGGAGGGAGCACGGGGGTCGTGGGCTCGGTGCCCGGCTCGGTGCGGCCCCGGGGAGAGGCGTCGGAGTCGGGCTGCTGAGCAGAACCGAGCCGCCTCCTAGCGAGAGGGGCTTCGGGGGTGCCAAAACTTCGGTGTGCCGGGCCGGGGACCCGAAGGATCCCGTCTGCCCGCTCGGCGAAAGGGCTTCCCCCTGGCTCGACCTCGCTGGGCTGGAGATTTGAGGCGCGGCGTGGGGTTGCGGCGCTCGGCGGCTTTGCACGAGGCTTTTGGAGGCAGGTGCCCGGGGAGGCAGCTGCTGGTGAGCTGCACGCCCCGGAGTGGGGAAGCACGGGCTGTGCTCCTCCTGCTAGCTGACACAGAGCTGAGAGGCAGGAGGAGATGCTGGGAGCTGCACCGCAGGGCTCTGTCCTGGGCGGGGGGGGGGGGGGGGGGGGCGGGGGGGGGGGGGGTGCCCCCCCCCCCCCCCCCCCCCCCCCCGGCCACTGTGCTGGAGGGGAGTACAGGTAAAATTACCTGGAACAGATCCGTGACGATTTACGGGGCCCTGTTGTAAGCACACTGCTTTGGGATATGAGAATTTAACAGACACCAACTTTCTTTGCTTCATGTACTTCTTGCTTGCACTTAAAGGTTATCCTTCCTCTTACGGCTAAACTGGCCTTAAGGAAAACTTGGGAAGCTGGCAGTGTCTCCTGGAGGTCGTGAGAGCACAGAGGGGCAAGGAGAAACTTTTTCTCCATACTTCATCTGGTTCTGGGTTCAGACACTTGTAGGAGACATTTCAGTTCGGGAGCACGTTAGGCAAACTTGTGTAGACCAAAAATACACGGTGTGGCAGGTAGAAGTGATTTGCTGCCAAAAAAAGACAAGTGCCTTTGGGTAGGTGCCTGGACCACCTGTGCATCACACAGCTGTACGACACCCAGGGCGAGTTTTGTGCCACAGGAGGAGGTATCAGACCGGAGGGTTGTGTCCTGGCAGAGCTGACTTGCTCAAGGACTGCTCCGGAGTTAGCACGTCATGGTGCTTTGCCTCGCTGCAGATGCATGGGCTGGATGAGCTCCCACGGTCCACATTCAGACCTGTCCTCTATCCTGTTGTTTATTCGTATGCAAACTTATATTAAGTATCTTTTTTTTGGCTTTTAGTCAAGAGCTTCTTCCTTTGGTTGCAGATAGGGAAGGAGGATGTAGAAAACAAAGCTTAAAGGAGCTGCTCGGAGTAAACCATTCATCTCTTCTGTCCACAGCCCCTTCCTATTCCTTGTTTTTCTTGCATCCTGACATAGGCTTCCACTTTTCCTTTCACGTGGGGATTGCTCAGTCCTCCTTTTATGCACTTTTCTGAAATGATCTTTTCTCTGTGTCTCTCCTGTCCTCCCCCGAGGCTCTCCCCGTCCCCCCGTGCTCTGCCAGAGCCTGCACGGCATTTCCATCCCGCGGTCATGGAAGACTGGACGTGGTTCCTTCCAGCATCCATCAATATACCCTCCTTTCAGTCAGCTGCAGAGCAATAGGAGGCTCTCCCCGTGCCCAGAGGGAAGAATGTCTGCTTTCATAACGCTCCCCAGTACCTGTCAGCTGGGAGGGAGGAGGACTGAAGGAGGAAGACCGAACTTGATGAGGTTTCTGATTGCTGTCGCTCAGTCACTGCCTTGACCCCCTCAGCCCATTTGAACACCCTGCCCTCCCTACTCCCCCATTTCCACCTCTCCTCTTGTCTTTTTCTCCTCCCTCCCCTGCAGCAGTGCTGATTCCCCCGTGCATAAACGTGGCCCAAGGCCACTGCCAGGAGCAGAGTGGAAATGTTAAAGATTGCTCAATACTCAACTCTTTTCCTTCCGTTACAACCGGGAACCTTCTCTGAGCAAGTGCCTAAGTGATTTTTCTTCAGGCTTCGTAATGAAGACTGGGATAAATTTGGCAAGAAGCGAGACTTGCATTTGCATCCAGTTTAAGTACCATTCACAGAGACTGGAGGCATTTCCCTGTGCTCTTTTTGTGAGCGAGAGCCTCTTGTCGACGAGCGCAGCTGCAGCGCGCTTGGGTTACGCTGGCTCTCTGTCGGCTATCTACCAGGAACCTACTGTCGCCTGCTGAAACAATAACACTGCTTTGCAGGTGTGTGGATTGATTCAAGGGTCCTGACGAACCTCAGGCAGGGACATGTTGCACCAGGACACAGGTGGAATCAGAAAGGATATGTCTTAAGCACATGTAAGCCCCAGCCAGGGGCAGATCTCAGGAGGAACATCTGAGTCATGTCCCAGTCTGGAAGAGTTTCTCGTAGTAGAGCTTGGCCTTTTCTCTCTCTGGTCTGTAGTGAGGGGCTCTAATGATGCCTCTGTATTCTCTGCATTTCAGCCTGCTGTATTCTTAACTGTAATTCTTTGGTTTTTTAATCTATTCACAAGATTTTTAAGGCATAGCTGTAGCTGTCAAGCTAAATACCAAATATTACGCATCTGTAGTTTGAAGGAGAGCTTCTTTCTAGCCTGAACTTTGAGTAAACAGGCTGGTGTAATCTAAGGGTAAGGAGTAACAAATTCTGGATGAAACAAGAACTGCACAGCATCAGATTGTTTCAACAACATATATGTTTATCTACAATACATGACAACTGATCCAATCTGATATCGGTCTCGTAGAAGAGAGGCAGTAATCGCTCAAGGTTAAGACACTTTTCAGCTGTTTTTTTTTTTTTTCCTATGTCCATGAAGATGAATGCCATTGCAGAGATCAAGCGCTGCACATTGTCTTGCTGTACGTATGTGACACACATTATTTTACAGATGTTGTTTTCTTTCTTGTGTAGTACAAACATCTTCCAGGATTTTGACTCATTTCCTTAAGTCTCTTTCAGCTGTATAAAGAATGGCTGGAGGAAATGAGGTCTGATGTTAAATGCATTGTAGTTACTGTAAGAACCCATGCACTTTAAGTGTAAAATGTTGCCTTTTTGTAATTCCTTAAATACCTTCTGAATATTCCCCTACACAGGAAGAAACCTGCACTTGTTCTGTCCTTCAGAAACTCAGGTCCCCCTGTTGAGTCTCTTCAGCCCTAGGACAGCTTGAGGTGTTCACTGGGACCTTAGCAAAAGAGATCTGATGCTAAAGACCAAGGGTATTAGAAAGTGGCAATCCAAACTTCAGTGTCTTACGTCTTTGGGACATTTATTAAAGAAAATCTGAAGAGAACGCACATGCAAATTACTACAACTTGACACAAAAGGCATTTGAAATTCTTCTGTATTATTTTACTGCAGAATTGTTGTGCTTTGCTCTTTAAGTAAATTTTAGGAGACAATAAGGGATTTTCCAAAAGGTGCCTGACCCTCTTTGACAACGTGACCCGCAAAAGGCCATAAAAGGACGTAATTTCACGCGTGTGAGTAGTCTCATGGGCTTGTTGCCAGACTTAATGGCAACTGGAGTGTATTGTTTGTCCACTGGCCAAGATTGCTGCAGTTAGTGATAAAAGCATAAGAGGAATGTAAACATCTGTGTTTGAAGGGAGAGAGCGACTCCTATTTTCTAGGTTATACCAATTAGAAAACACAGTTAGTGTTAATCTCTCAGAGGGTTTACTCTCGGGGATTATATCAATTTATTCTGAAAACATAGGTTTTCAGATAGACTCTTAAATGGATTTTTAATGTTCATTCTTGTGTCACAACAGAATTATTTTGTACAGCATGTAAGGCCCTTGGTTATGTTATCTTTTACAGCAAACAGGCACACAAATAATAGATAAGTTTCTAATGTTGCTAACGTGCCATGCAACTCCTAGGCTGCTCTGTACAGATCCTTCCTGAAGACTGTAGCTAAAATAAAGCATCATTTAGTAATGTTATCAACTGCAGGGAGTTTTGTCATTGTGGGGCTGACAACATTAAAAGTCTATGATTTTAAATGTCATCTGACAGCCAAGTCCCCAATCACGTAATATAATCATTAAATACCTGATACGGAGGAGAACTCAGTACTGTCTGCTAAGCACTGACAGCTGTAAATCTAAGTGATAAAGAGGATGTATGGGCTGATTTTAAGTAAGAAGAGATGAAAACTGCGGAAGAGAAATTGGAAAGTCAATGCATCTCTTGTATGTTGCTTGAGACCTGACAAATGCCAGGTTAGTTCTGCATTTCCTTTCCTTTCCCATCAGTCATTGTCTTAGGCTGAGTGCTTCTCCACTCGTGCTGGGTGACCATGCTCTTCACGACACGAAGCAGACTTCTAGGAAAAGCTTTGTGCAAAAGCCACACTGGAAAAAGAAATGAAACTAGCCAGTTATGAAAGAAACTGTTCAAATATCCCCGTCATTCAGAGCCTGTATGTTTCAGAGGGGCAGAAACGGCCTGAATGAGCTGTGTAAGTCAGCAGTACTTTGGGTATTTACATACGTAGGCCACTCAGAACTAACTAGGTTCCTGCTGAACATCATCATGAGATTAAAAACTGGCACTTGGCTCTCTTAATCTTTTTTTTTTTTTTTTTTTTTTTTTTTTCCTGTTGTTGTTGTTCAGGAGTTAATGGGTGCACCAACGTCACGGGTTGAAGCTTTTGTCCACAGCCCTCAGGACTGGAAACTTCATTCTTTGCTAAATGAAATCTGACTTTCTCACACATTCACCTGACTCCAGCAGCAGGGTTTCTAAGAAACAGAACAAATATTAGAAAGCTTCCACAGAGCTAGCTGTAAGAATATGGCTGGAGGGGACCTGTAGAGGTCGTCTGGTCTGTCCCCCGTTCTCTACCAGGGTCAGGCATAGCAGATCTTCCCGGGCAGACTTCCGGCTGGCTGCTCTAAGACAGACTTGCAGTACAGATTTTCCCACTTGTTTGTTTTTGTTTTATAATGCTTAACTAATTGTTGGAGTTCAAAGCTTCTCTCATCTCCCTTGCTTTTGCAGAATTCTGTTCTTTTTTGTCATCTTCTGGTGGGCATAATGAAGTGCTGATAACCGTCTTGATGATAGCATTTTACATATTGGCAACTAACATCACACCTTTGACTTTTCTATGATGAACAAGTACAGTTTCTTCAGCCTTTTCTTTTGGTGCGTCTTTTGTAACTCATCCTCCTCTTGTTCTCAGCCCTCTCCAACTTGTTCGCATGACCTCCAGGGACAATGTGTAAAAATTGACACCAGACTCCAGATAAGAAATGTAGTGCTTCCAGGTTTAACAAGATAGTTATTTCCCTGTGTAGTGTGCTGCAATTTGATTCAAAGCATTGTAAATCTGATTTTAATCATGATTTAAATCAGCCAACAGTAAGCCTCATTCTAACTGTTTTGCATTTGTACTTAATCATTTTGTAAAGAAAGGTTTAACCTCCTTTATTACCATTGAAATAGTTTTAATTAAATATAGCCTTTGCACTTAATGTTATACTCAGTTTGATTAATCACTGTGCATGTATTTAAGTAATTATATTGCTTGTTACATACACACTTACTCTGATTCTTCATGTGTATGTTTCAGTATGAAGACAGAAAGTGTTGACATTTCTTATGTATTAGATAATTGATTTTTTACTTATGATTTGCATCAATTACAATGGAGGAAACCAGAATTCTGAAATGTTCTTCTGTTAGATAAAGAGCACCACAGAGAAGCCAGCCAATTCCAAAGAAAAAACTCATTGAGAAATGTTTTGAAATAAAGAATTAATGTCTGAAAGCCCTATCTGTAGTCAAAACTGGCAGTTTCTAGTTACTATGCTGCAAAAATTTCAGAACTAGTCGATCTCATCCTCTTTTTATTCCTAGAATAGAAGTGGAAAGAAACATTCATGTATTTTTTTCAACTCCTTCACACTAGCTCATTTCTGAATGGGCAAGTCACTTAATTGAGTTGGACTGAATGAACTAAGTAAGGAAAATATTTTCTCTGCACTTGCAAGGAAACTCCAGATGCCAAGGACTGGTTTATCACTGCTGCACAACCTATCTAGAGGTGCTCAGTTAATGACTTCCATCAATTCAATTGTTTGATTATCTTTAAAATGTTGGCAGCAAGTGTAAGCTTGAATAATATTATGCCTTCTAATTTTTCAAGGATTATAAGAGGTGTAAGCTTTAATTCATGTTGTAGTTTCAAAGTTAGTTTTGAATATTTTTACTTTTTGAAAGGAAAATATGCACTATAAAAGGCCGCGTTTTTATTTTTTAACATAGTATTAAAGTAAAAATGCATGTTAATGTGGTATTTCTGCCGAAAATGGTTCTGTTTGTATGCCTTGGAATTATATAGATGCTCTCCTGCACTAGCAACTAGTGCTGATGTGTTCAGTTCTGCTTCTCAGTGACTGCCTGATTCTTTTCTTTACTTTTGCTGCCTCTTTGTTTGCTACTTTATGTGGCATGGAAGCACTTTTGGTGCCTAGATGAGCATAACTTTTTAACTTTGAAAAGAAATCATGCTATCTTCAACAAAATAAAAGCTTCCTCCCAGTAGCATTCATTGTAACACAAGCTGTTGAAGTTTCCTATTCCATAGCACGTCTGACTTCCAGGTATTATATATAAAATTGCTGACTGTGCAATAATGCTAATATCGTCATATGTAGGATTTTGGGTATGCAGCACAATAAAAGAGGTCAGATTGAAGCTGCTGGAGTAAACTGCATTTCTGGTCTCCTCCTATAAACTAGATACCATCAAAAAAGGTACTGAAATGGGATTCCTTGCTTAGGCAGGTATTCAAACTGTACTCACAGCAGGATGCCATCTTGTGCACGTCCATTAATCTCTTCTGGGGTAGGAAGGAGGACAACTGTTTCAGTAAGTAGCTACCTACCTGCATGCCATGTATGCAGTTAATGGTAGGGCTATGTTAATAAACTAGGAGGTAGTACAACTCGCAAGAGAAATATATGTGGGACATCTGCAGACACTGGAGATTAAGTTAAAAGGCTGAGTTATGTATCTCTTTGCTAGAAGATGACTTGAGAAATGAAACTGGATTATCAGAAATATATCCTAATCTCTGTATTCAAGGCACTTCCAAGACGTTAACGCTGACAGTCTTGCTGGGTGTTAGCATGATTACCAGAAACTGGATTTGTTCACCCTCAGAGGTTCTGAAGAACCTGTGAATGAATCCTCCAGAAGTCTTTGTACTCACAGTTTCAGTAGCCATGCACAAGAATATTTCTCTAACGCTGTGTCCCCCTTTAAAAATATGTGTATTTGAGTTGGTGTTGTCAGTAAGACAATGCTTTTACACAATTTTTTAACAACATCCTAATTAGCAGCGAAGCTTGTGCACTAGTTAAATGAAGGAAATCTAACTTACTTCAGGCTTATTAGAAATCACTCAATGGATGAAATTAGCTTATATGGACAAATGTGGAAATACTCCAAAACTGGCTTCTCAAATACATTAATTTGCCACGTGGTTGCACTGCATGTGATGCAATGACTTGTACTGCAGTAATAGAGCTATATAAATACCTTATCCACCTTATCACTGAAAACAATTTTTATCTCATGATTCTGCCAGTTCTTTCATCGAGGGAAAAGAGAATACAGCATAATATGTACATAAAAAATAGCTCTTCTTTTTCTGCAAATTTTGGTGAGCATGTTTATTAATCTGAAGTTCTTATTTATTGCTGCAGTCCTCTAGGAAAAAGTACTGAACTAAGTACCTAGAGAAAGTAAAAAGCAATGCTCCTCTTTGTGGTATTTAATGTGGTCCATCATAAGAGCAATGATAACATAATTATGCGATTATTGCTATATTTTCCCCTTTGGAGGCCTTATGTAGATGATTACCCGTGCACCTTTTAATGAAATTGCTACTATTTGATAAAATTACTGCCAAGATTTTAAATAATTATCATTTGCATTGCCAAAAGTCTTACATCTCCTTCCTTAGTTGAGCCTGTTCCAAATAGGAATTAGTTCAGATTGCAGAACGATTCACTTTTCTCCAGTTCTCTCATTTATCTTTGTTAAACTACCTTTTCACTGAATTTCGGAAAACATGCTTTCAAGCCCATGGTGTTCATTACAAGGAACATTTATTCAAAATGGAAGTTGAAAGATACTGCACCTTTTAATGTAAATGTCAGCAAAGAGAAGTGAGAAGAAAAAGCTATCAAAGAAACAGACTGGATGAATGACAGCTGAATTTGAATATACCGTGTATTAGTGCACTTTTTGATTCTCTTTAATTGTTCTCCTTACTTTATAATTTGTATATTTTATGTGTCTACCAGCTGCAAAAAGTGTGGGAACAGCTGTTTAATAACTAATTTTGGAAATTAGAGGGGGAAAAAAGAAATATTTGTGTAGAAGTAAGGATCAGTCTAAATGCTGTGTATTTCTCAAAATTGACAAGTGTTGTGGCAAGCAATTACTCTTTATTTCTGTAAATCCTACTTAAACGCGTGTATACGCATTTATTTATCTGTCCTCTGTAATTTTACTTTGAATAAGAATTAGCGGGTAGTTGCTTTAAGCTCAGACCTCTCTTTTTGCTTAAAAACTTAAGTCTGGTTTTGCTTGTGAACACGATGCCTGTAGATTCCTTCTGTGGTAGGAAGTTTGGGTGTGGGAGACCATAGCGTGTCTACATGATGTAATAAAATGGATTAATCACCTGGAATAGGTTGTTGCTCGTTGTGCTTCAAGATGAATGACTGGGCTCGTATAGCGCATACGGTGGTCTTGCAAAAACAAAAAGCCCCAAAGCCATGACTACCCAGAAAAATAATAATCAGGCAGGTGTCATATGCAAGCACGGAGAGGAGCGCACTGTTTGATGCTGCTGAGGCCATTTGGTATGTGTGCTCAACCAGAGTTATGTGTCTGCCTTTGAAAAATGCCTCTATTAGCTGTATTAGCAGAGTAAGTCACGGCAATCAGAAAGGGCAAGCTGCTTGGTAGACAGGAAAACTCCCCTGTTTGCATGGCTTGAGTTTCCTCACTCCAGCAAGGAAAAACAAAGCTGGGGGAAGAGGAGGAATGTATATCTTCTGCTGCTGGAAGGTACATGTACCTCCCCCAGCCTTCTGCCTTGAGCAAGCTTTTCTCTGTAAAAGCCATCTCTTGCACGTTTTGGAGGTCATGTGCAGAGCTTGGTCTGCTTGGCCTGCTTCTGAAATAAGGGAGCAATGTACCATTAGCTGCATTTGCTAATTGCTGACCCTGCAGGAGGACCTGCTGGCTTCCGCCCACAAGCAAGGGATCAGCCTGGGTGCTCATGCTTCTCCTGCCTGACATTGCCATGAATGGCCCTTTTGGAGAGTGGGATCTGCAGGGGGTTGGAGAGTTGGCAGGGTTTGTCTTCTGTTCAACCATGTGTTGCCACCTGGCCGTGATGCTTGCTGTTTCTGATTAACCACATGTCATTCAGAGGGCAGATGATCTCTCTTTGGAAGTAACCAGGGGTATTCTCAGTTATCTGAGCAGTTTTCAGAGTTTTTTATTTGTTCTGTGGAGTCCCCTCCCAGGGCATGAGATGCTTAGTGATGCAATTCTGCATAAGAGCAATCCCAGGACGTAGAGCTGACGCCTTCTGTGGGATGGCACTGCACAGGGAGGTGGCATGGCAGGGGTGTCTTGCCACCAAGGTCCAGCCACCCCGTGGTTCCTCATGCTTGTGCCTTCAAGGATGATAAAGACAACCATTGTTCCAGGCTCCTTCCATTTCTTCTCTGGAGTTTGTCGGGTGGGAATCGCCTGGCTCCACACTTGCTCTTTGTGTTGGGAGATACCCATTTCTCCATTCCTCCGGCTGCAGAAGAATTGTCTTTGGTTGCTCCTTTGAGCATTGGGCTGTCGAGCTCCCTCCTGCCCTCCCCACAGCCCCTACTGCCCCTCTGCCCCTGCAGGGTGAAGGGCTTGGGACTGGGGAGGGGACGATGAGGATGCTGTGTGAGAAGACAATGATCGCCCTCATACAGCTGGGTAAACACCAAGGCTCCCGCTCATCCTCCCTCATTTTTCTGCTTGGTAACTTGGAGCGTCTGAGGATGCAAAACTTCAGTGCAAGTGCTAGCACAGGCGCTGGGAAGAAGAGCATTTCTGCTTGGGAAATGCACAGCACTGAAAGGTCTGTTGGTCTGCAGATGGCAGCGACTCTGTTAGATGGGTTAGAAGCAAAACATGTGGGTCTGCAGGGCAGCCTAATCAGTCTAAACCCTACAATACATGCTTGCTGACGGTTAAGTTAGTTTTCAGTCTCCAAAGTGAAACTGGGGCAGAGAGGCAGGTCAGTCTTTCTGTCACTAAGGAGCTGTGGCATTCATATGTCCTGAGAGTCAGCTATGCTTGCGAGGAATAATCATGTCTTTGGTCTTTTTTTGGTCTATGTCTTTGATGAAAACAGTAGCCTGGGTGTTGGCGTGGATGGTTTCTTCTGCAAAGCAAGAGGGTGGTATACTGCTAGCCTTGTTTTCCCCCGCAGTATAGCTGTAGTGGTATGTGATGCAGCTTTCAGATCAAATCATTGAAAACTGACATTTGCCATTGCAAAACTTTTTCATCTAGCATAAGGGAGAGTGTCTGTTTGGTGAAGTGGAAAAAAACAAGTAAGCATATGATAGCATCTCTCCTTTGAAAAAATCTGTGAGATTTTTATGCACCAGAGTAAATTAAAGTTCCTTCAGTGTGATTAACATATGAGTTTTCCACTTATTTGTTTCTTTGGGGCATAAAATGGCAGGGCAAAAAAAAAAATCTTACTGAAATGGTCTTAAATTTGGCTGTACAATAACATATATCAAGTGCATAGTGGCTTTAACAAATAAGAGACAGAGTTGGAAAGGTGCTGCTCTTCAATTAAGACCAACTAATACAGAAAAACAGGCTTCTTCTGTCTGCGACTTTTGCATGTGAGTTAGAGTCACTTTTGCTTCTGCTCTTTCAGACCTGCAGGAGAATTGTGTGTCTGAAAACATACTCATTTTTCCAGCAGTACTGGGCATGCTGAAAGAGGATATTACCTCCCTGCAAGCCATGTCGTGCTGATATCCCCAGACCGCTGTATCTACAACAGTGCCACTACTTTAACTGATAAAGCCTATCTCGCGTTTCTGCTCTCTTATGTTGTTGTAGATGAGAAACTGAAAAATGCAATGAGTGAAGTCTGTGCGATATCTCTTGAAATGAAGTCAGTGCCCGGCTCTGCTGTTTTTGTGATGCTCCACCTGCAGCTGCTGTAGAAAGGCTGGGTTTCCAAATGTGTGTGTGGGGGGGGGGGGGGGCCCGTAAACAGCAACACTGCATGACAATAGGAAGATTAGGGGTCCTTACAATGAGGTGTTCATATGTGGTGGCTGTAATGTGAAGTGCTGTGTCCTCATCTTGGAAGATGTTTGAGACAAAGGTTAACGTGGAAGGGGGTAGGATAAGGCACCGTTTTTGGTTGTTATTGTTTTTGTTTGTTTGTGTTTTCTCTGAAAGCTATCTGTTGTGTTACTGAGCTGCCACAAACTTGTTCCTTTTCATGTTTAGATAAGATTTGAAAAAGGAAGCAGAGGGACTAAGCTGCTGGCCTAAGGTTTTGCAGGAAACCTTTGGCAGAGCTGGGAATAAAATCCACACTGTGTGACTCTTTGGCTTATCCCATAGCAGTCCCATGTCCTTTGTTTGCCTGGCAGCTGGAGACAATCTCCAGTTGCATATGAGCATGATGGGGATGTGCACCTGATGTGCTTTCCCCTGCTATGCCAGGCTTGTGGCTGAGGCTGAAAAAAACTCCCGCATAAAAACATTTTTTTTTCCAGGTTGGTGCACTCCTTAGCCAAAGGTTTTGTGTTTGCACATCCCCTAATTGTTAGAGGAACATTCTGCTGTCCTTAATCATATCCCTGCAATTTGACCTGAATTTCCTATTGGTATTATCTAGAGCCGTTTCATTTTCTAATTCCTCCAGCCTGGTTTTCCAGATGTTCCTTCTGCATGCAAAACTCACCAGTGCCGTACTCCCCCTCTTTCCTCCCTCTCCCTCCTTTTTTAGGGCTTAGGAAACTGCTTGTAATATATTCATGTATTCTGCTTCTTTTTACAGTTACACAGCCTTGTTCACAAGTGATCCCAGCATTGTAGTTCTTAACTCAAATTTGTTATTTTACAAGGAGAAGCTAGGGTGGAATTGACTGGTTTTGGCTATGGGACAGATTTAGAACATCCAAAATGAGTCTTGGGCTGTCCAACTCTGAGCTTTGCATATTTTATTTTTATTTTACATTGTTAATTATTAAGTATTTGTCATTGCCAATTTGTTTTGCTAGCATATTATAATTACCTGCTGGTTGTCCTTGAGGACAACTCCAGAGGGTCGTTCAGAGCCCCAGTGTGGTGTTCTGGCTATGCAGTGCATGGGGAGGGTTGGATGTTTCAAGGTGCAACCGTAGCCAACAGTACGGTTATCTGTCCCTGGTCGTCTACAGGAGCCATGGGAGCAGAGGATGGATTTCCTCTCTTCCCCTTGTCCTGTGGGGCCCCTGTGGTCAGGTGGGCATCACTGAGGTTGGGACACTCAGCTGAATAATGAGACTGTGGTTCATCTCCCTTTCCAAGATGTAAGGAGGTAGGGAGAGAGTGGCAGCATGCCAGGATGCATCCTTTCTCTGTACCTGACCCACCCCTGGGAATTTTCAGTTGAGATACAGCCATGGGTTCCTGCATCCTGTTGCTGAGAGAGTTAACAGTTCCACTGGTGACTGGTAAAGTCATGGTCCTCCTGGGGTCAACATGGAGCTCTGGGAGGTGACAGCAGACTGCATCCCATCGGGTTCTGCACGTGGAGATCTCTTACCATCCTTAGCATCTAGGCTGCCAACAGACAGGATTCCCAAGTTATCGGTGTTACTATTATGGTTAAATGTTTATAGTTGGTGTTACTGGAGTGCACAAGAGCAACAGCGTTCCTGGAAGAGCACCCTGGTACTTCAGGTGCAGTACAAATGGAGCAGTCTCAGACATGAGGCATTAACAATCTGTGAAGAGATCAAGAGATGGCAGATGGACATATGTTGTGGGGATTAATACACTGGATTACAAGTTGGTGGTTAAACTCTCAGATTTCTGCTATTTAATTATTCCTTCAAAAAGAAGACACAAAGTCATTCCCTTCTCTCTAAGCACTGTTTTAATTTTCTTTTAAAGATAGGCGATATTTGGGTGTATAACACTAAACACATCTGGTAGTCCTTCCTTTTCCCACCTGCTGTCTTTACACTGCCATATTTCCTTTTCTTGAAGACACCTTGTTTCAGAAGGTGACAGGTAAACTTTAGACTGTGGGAATTTTGCACAAGGCATTAAATCAATTTGTAAATTGTTTGGCAGAGAAATTGTAGGCTGTGTAAAAGGAACCATAAAAACATTGTCTTGAAATGTGCATAATGGCTTCAACTGCAATATTGAAGCTTGTGCTGTGGGGTGCCACAGTATGCTCATTCCATCTTTGCCTTTCTTTCCCTGGCTCCAGTATGTAATGCATTTCTTGTGCCCCTGGATGGAGTCATGCTCCGCTGTGTTGTTTACCACCTGTAAAAACTACCCACCAACTTGGTAGATGGTCTGTAATAAATGTTACACAATTTAAACTCCTAACCTGAATGGTATGATGAATGCTAAGGAAAAGAGTCACAAATGTCACATAACGATATAAAATGATGTTTTTCTTAATCTTTCTGGCAACTACTATTTCTGGGATGTTTGTTTATGCATTCAGCCATGTAAGTTTATGTAGAGGATTAGCGGGCCTTATGTGGAAAATTTCTGGTGGCAATGGAAAAACAGTCGCTGTTGGACTGCATGTCAGGTTGTGAGCAAATATAAATCAGAGGGAGATGGGGAGCGGACAGGGGCTTCCCCCAAAACCCAAACCACAAAGTAATTAGATTGTGGTTGTTTGACCATCCTTTTCTGCCCACTGTGTCCTGACTGCTGGATTTGTCAGGAAGGGGAACAGTTACCTGACCTGGTCTCAATCCACTTGAAGAACAACTAAAGCTGTGAGATAAGTGAATTAAGTCTGAACTACATAATCTTGTCCCAGCAAATTATCTGATTGTTTTTATTGAGTATCTGTTGTTATCTGTGTGGGCAGGGAAATTCAGCCTCAGAAATGAGAAGACTCATTTTCTTGAATGCAAGTGGGGATGTTTTTTGAGAAATGTTTCCCTCTTTCAGACATGGACATCACATGTCAAGTCCAACTGTGCCGTACTGTGCCACACATTAGAGGGGCACGAGGTAATGGTTATTGTTAGGATTAAAGGGCTGGTCTTCAGAAGGGGACAGGTTTGTTGCTGCAGTATCCCTCAGCATTCGTGCACATCACAGTGATCTGTATGTTTCAGACAGATCCACACTCCTTTTGAAGGTTGGTTATGGTTTTTGTCAATGTACCGCTTGCCTTGGGTCTGCCCCTTACCTCTGCCAACCCGTCGATTAAGCCTTACATTACATCTTCATGTGCCCCAGGGCAGGGTAGTAGGTGGGTTTGGGAAAGAGGAGAAGCCTGGTGCCTGGCAGCACGGTGCGTTACAGCAGGCGATGCTGGGGCTGCAGTGAGGCCTAATGCGGGAGTGTCCCTTGCCTGTGCAGACATTTGCTGCATTGTTTCTGTCACTGCAAGTGTGTCTCTGCCCCTGTGGCCGAGGTGTCACGTTGGGGTGGCGGTTGTTGAGCAGGGAGTGTGAGGTGAGGATCCCAGTGGTCATCCTTGTGCTTTCAGAGGGGTGTCCAGTGGGTTCCCCCCTGGCTCCTTTCATGTGCGGCATTAGGAGCAGGGTGACACTGGGCCTCTGCAAGCATCACCCCTTGTGCTTGTGGCAGAGGGCTGCCCTTGCATGGCATGAGAGCACTGGGAGAGCACTGGTGTTTGCCTCACAGCTGCAGCCTGAGGACCTAGTGCCAGAGTGGGTATAAAGCCCTGCACTTTTGCTGTTTTGCTCTGAGGCGTTTGCACATCATAGGTCTCCTTGCCTCTGCCCTGCTCTCAGTCTGCCTCTGCCCTCCTGTCTGCTAAGCCACTGCTGGCTGGGACCTTCACTCCTGAGATGCAGGAGTTTTCTTCTCCTCGGCTGAGCTGCCATGCCACAGGCTCACACCTGCTCTTTGAGGTGGCAGGTTTGAAATTAGAAGTGATTTTTTCTGCCTTTTTTTTTTTTTGTCAATTATTATTTCTAGGATGCTTGCTTATGCATTCAGTCATGGAAATGTATATGCAGGGTTAGTGGGCTTCATGTGGAAAATTTCTGGTGACACTGGAAAAATAACTGTCTGTTGGGTTGACCACTGATAAATGAATTTTAATCAGAGGAAGGTGGGGGGGAGAATGAGGGCTCCCTGCAAAACTCAGGCCACAAACAGTAATTAGACTGTGCAGGTGGTCTGACCATCCTTTGCAGCCCACTCTGTCCTAGATGCTGGGTTTGTCAGGAAGGGGAGCAGTTACCTGACCTGGTCTCACTCCAGTATGCACCTTAAGAACAACTAAAGCTGTGAGATAAGTGAATTAAGTCTGGACTACATAATCTCATCCCAGCTAATTATCCGATTGTTTTGCTTGAGCGTCTGTTGTCATCTGTGTGGGCAGAGAAATTCAGCCTCAGAAATTAGCCCAGAGAGTGTTTTTGAATGCAGACAGTGTTTTCGGTGGCGTGACTCTGCTTCTAGATGTGGATGTTGTACAGTCATGCACAGCTGTGCTTCACATGAGAGGGACGTTAGCTAACGACACTCATTGCAAGCTAAGGGTTGCTTGTAGGACAAAAGAGCAGCTCTGGAAGGGGAAGGGCCTGTTCCTCAATACTGCATCAGTACTTGTGTACATCATTCTGATATTCAAGCAAGTACTTCATAGTAAGAATTTTTCTGCTTTTTCAGCTATGAACTCTATTTTGTATGCTCACTAAGACTTTCCTATCGTAATACGCTAAAACAGCAAGCCCCTGCTTGACTGATGTAAATAGTGGAACCAGAGAAGCCTGAAAGTGCTTCTTTCTCCAAGTACACTGTGTAAGCTGGGAAGTGGTTGGGAATTGTGAATTGAAGCTGGTAATTTTACACCACTTTATTTCCTGAGAACTTAAAAAAGTTGTGTTACGGTATATTCAGTGAAAGAGATGGTAACAGCTCACTTTGGTGTTAGTGACTGGGAGCTCGGTGCCTTGGTGACAAAGTTTTGGTAGTGCTGGGATGGAAGCTTGAAGGATATTTCCCGTTTTTTTTCTGGAAAAAAAAAAAAGTTTAATTACTACCTCAAGAAAAGATGTGTGGAAAGTATGTGATGGTTTCTTTGTTAAACTGGACATTTCTAACTGTGTGAGTGGAGCTTCTGAGTACGGGAGAGCAGTTAAAAAAAGATAACTGTTGAGCAAGGAAAGTTTAGTTCTTGGCAACATACTGAGTAAATGACAAAGAATGATTAAAAGTGCTGCCATGTAGAATCAGGCTCATATGTTCTTGAATTTAATTTTTAAATAGCTTGGGTCTGTTCCCATTCAAAAGCCAAACCATTGCAGAAACTGGTGCATCTGAAACTAGTTTCAAGTGGTTTTTTAAAGGCCATTTTCCATCTGCAGTGGTTATTTGCTATGTGTGCAGAAGGTCTTGCAAGGCAAAAGGTGGCTGTATACTTGCACAGAGTGCCATTGCAGCTTAGTACTTTTAAGAAACAACTCCAACAATATTAACTGCATGTATATAACTATAAATAACAATTGCATTGCAGAAAAAAAAAAAAAAGAGCATTGTATTGACAGGCATTGTATTTTGTGTTTTTGTGTGTTTTTTTTTAGGTGGTTCACTGCCTCATGAAGAATCTTCACTGGTTGTGAATAAAGGGGAGGAATTAAGGCTGAAGTGCAACAAGGATGGACCTGTGACTTGGAATTTCCAGAACTCAGACCCATCAGCAAAAACTAGGAGTTCCAATGAGAAAGAGTGGTACACCAAAAATGCGACAGTCAGAGACATAGGCAGATACATATGCAAAAGCAAAGGGAGTATTGTCACCTCTTTTTATGTTTTTGTTAAAGGTAACTATTACTCAATGCTTTATTTTTGCTTCCCCCATCCTTTCTCACTCCCAAAATAACAGGAGCATAAATGTTGGGGGAGGAAACATGTTTGAGGCGCAAGGGAAGAGCACAGGCTGATAGGAGAAAACTTCTTCTTTGCCCAGCAGAAAGAAAACTTACTCCCAGCTTTTCTTGCAATGTTTTTTTCACCAGAGCAGATTTCTGGATTAGTTTCTTTTTACATCCTTGTTGTTTTGTGGTGAGATGTTATACCAGAGCTCTCTATGTAGAAGCCAGTCAAGTGACCTAAATCAGTTGTGTGAGTCAGTTGTACCATAAGGAAACAAGCAGCATGTACGGAAATGTCTTTTTTAATTCAATGCCATCCATCAGTATGGAGTCATGTAACATTTGACCCCAAGCTCTTGATTTATTGAGGCAGTTAGCTATAGGATTTGGCTTTTTGAGGCTGTGCTCTCAGGGTTAGGATAGCAGGCAGCAAATGATTTCTCTGCCTCTAGCTCCTGATCTACCTTGTGTCTGCTCAGAAATGTCTTAGATGGGGAAAAAAATTCCTCTGCTATGACACATTTTCCTAATTCCTCCTTTTTGTCCAGTGTGTTCTTCAGATTTCTTCTGTTCTTTTGTTCACTCCCAATCTGTGGCTTCATCATCTGTCCTCAAGCTTCCGGCTTACCATGCCTGGCATTCCCTTTTCCTTTGTAAGGAAGACAGTTGCTTTGCTTCTGCTTTACATAGTTCTGGTGATCTTTTTTTCCCTGTTGTTGGAAAGAAGTCCTACAGCTTCCACATTCTTGGAGATAGCATTCCTCATCCAGCAGGGGTTGCCTCGGAGAGCTTCCCTTGAACCCTACCAGTCCTTTAGGAATTACTGCAAGGTCATTCTCCAGGGTGGGGAGATACCAGCACAGCACAGTGAGGAGTATTTTCCTGAGGGAAGGTATCAGATGAGCACACAGCTTAAAGTGCAAAGCCCTTGAGTTGTCCAAATAGCCATGCAGCTACCGTGAATGATTTTTTTTGACCTTTTGTGTTTCTTTGAGACTATGACCAAAGGAAATCTGGCATGTATTTTACCCATACCTGACAAACATTGTTGACTTTATCTTCCACAACTGTTTTCTTGAAGGTCATGGTAATTATCTGAGACAGCTGTGATCATAGGTACATTTGTGTCTTCCATTACTCAAATGACTCCTTCACCTTAGGATAGCAGGCAATCCTCCTGCTGAGCATGATTACCAAAACATCAGAGAAGCTATGTGGCCCTCATGCAGTGTGTTGTTAACTTCTTTGTCTTAACTGTGTGAAAAATGTGCAAGCTTCACTTTGACAGATTCTTGGCGGTAAAATGAATGTTTGTGATGTTGGCCATTATTTTGCAATAGGGTGGCCTTTAATAGGGCAGCCTTTATAGCTGTGTTTCAGTGACATCTTATGACTCCTTGAAAATAGTGCCATGAGCACAGCTGCTTGTGAGGTTGCCACAAGCACCCACACAGTTTCTGCTTGTACAGCGGGGAATTAAGAGAAAACAGGACCAAAAGTAAAGCTGCAGAAGGAAAGCCTCAGTCCTACACAGTCCCAAGTAGCACATAAAATGGTGGCAGGCGTTTATCTCTTATGCTGATTTTGATCTACTAACAATGAGTTTTCTGTGTTCCTATGATCAAGGATGACACAGTGTTGACAGACTTTAGACATGTGCCTCTTTTACCTTTCTGCTTTGGCAGAAAGTGCCTGTGTTGTATCTACAGAAGCAGTTTGTGTCCCTGTCCAAATAAGTTCAGTGAAGATCAAGCTAGTTCAGACACTTTCATAAGAGAGAAAAATCCCTTGATCTTAAGTCTTTTCAGACATGAGCAATGACAAGCACCTCCACAACTTGTGCTGGGAACCTGAATTATGCCCAAAAGGCAGGTGCTTCCCAATGTGTACCTGGGGTGGGAAGCTGTGAAGGAAAGAACATGACTATGAGCAGCCCTGTTTGAGCCTGGATTCCCTACGGCAAATCCTTCCATGTCTTCTGACCATGACGTTTCCCTTCCAGAGGGGGATGGAAGATGGGAGGAGAGCTCCTCAGTGATTCTGCTTACCCCAACAAGGCCTTCCCTGCAGGTTCAACTGTTGGTGAAACAGGTCTTTGTTCCTTTCTTCTATTTTCAAGAACTTCTGATATTTTCCATAGTGAGCTGTGCTTTCTGTACAGTGAAGATACTTTGGCTTTGTCTGTGTTGGGGAGGAACTGGACTGTGAGGAAACCAATCTGTAAACTTGCTGAGACCAGGGACATTTAGATGAGCTCTTCTAGTATGCAGTTTTCTAGCTTAGCAGTGACAGCTATTTGTAGTATTTCTCTGTGTATCTGTGTGCAAAATGTCACACTTCAGGTCTGCTCAGACATACTTTACACTTATGTTTCTGTTAGTAGTCTCCATTCTTTAGCTGTAGACTGATGCTTTAGTTTTCTATGTTTTTAGTTTGTGGTTTCTTCCTGGGCAGCAGTATTCAAAGGGCTAAAACTACTTCTCACTCTCACTTAGAAACCAGATACTAACTTCTCTGTTCTGTGATGAACAACCTTTGTGATAGAAAGCATTCCCTAATGCCCTACCTAAATGTCCCATGCTTCATATTCAGCCTGATATACCTTGTCTTAAACCATATGCATATTATCTGTCATCTTAACAGACTTCTCAGTCTTCTCTGTTGTCATAATTTGTTGATCTCTAGCAACTAAAGTTGTTCAAGGCCTCTTTACAAGAAGAAAGAAAACTGTTTCTAAAATTCTAATTCATACTACCTTGTAGGGAGGGCAGATGGGAGCTGAAATATGCTTTTACAGAGTGTTTGTCACCACATCATCCCTTATTTTTGTGTTTGCTATTAATGGCCAGGTTCTTAGTGTTTCAAGGTCATCAGGTATCATGGGTTTCAACATTGGTTGTAAAAGTGTTTAAATTACTGTATGTTTGTGTACTGTGGTTGGCCAAGATGAAATGCTTTAGAAAAGTTATTTTGTGAAAGATTACATGATGATTTTTCAATCAGATATGCTGTTTCTATGCCTAGCTTTTTCTACAGAGGCTAAAAATACCCCTGGTTTTGGGGAGGGGAGAGAGAGAGAGAGAGAGAGAGAAATTGTTTGGTGCTTCCTCTAGTAGCAATGTGTGTTCATTTAGATTATGTATTTTACAGAAGTGAAAACCATAATTTTGGTGCTTTTCAACTTCCATTTGCTCATAAATTTCTTCAAAATTCTCCTGTGGGCATGAAACCTTACAGCCCTGCCACAAGCTAAAAGCAAATTACTTTTAATGGTCTGTGAAAATCTGTTTACTGTTGTTGGGGGTGGATGGTGGGGGTTTGGAACTACACAAAGCAAAAAAAAATCCATCCCCCAGTAAAAAAAAAAAAAAAACAGTAGGTTTATTTTTAGTGCACATTATTCTTTAGTGTGTCTGGTACTGAATGCTACTGCACATCTCCTGTTGTGATGCTCTTTTAAGACAAAAGTTAATGTCTCTTAGTAAACATGAATTGGGTAATACTCAGTTTTACTGGCTAAATGTAAAACTTTCTTTGAAATAAGTGCCCAGCTGCAGAGTTAAGGTTATCAGAAGTTTCCACTGCAATGTCAGCTGTTCTTACAGGTCTTTGTGTTCCTTCACAGATCCAAATGTTCTCTTCCTTGTTGATTCTCTCATCTATGGAAAAGAAGACAGTGACATCCTGCTGGTGTGCCCACTGACAGATCCAGATGTTTCGAATTTCACCCTGAGAAAATGTGATGGCAAACCTCTCCCCAAAAATATGACATTCATTCCTAATCCACAGAAAGGCATCATTATAAAGAACGTACAGAGGTCATTCAAGGGCTGCTACCAGTGCTTGGCAAAGCATAACGGAGTCGAGAAAATATCGGAGCACATCTTCCTGAATGTGAGGCCAGGTAACACAGGATTTTTGCCCCCTTGTAGAGCACCTGATTTTCATCTTCACAGGAATTGATGGGAAGTGCTCCAAAGAGAAATCTTCCTTTGTGTCCTGAGCTTGCCACAGGGAAGCTGGAGGTGGTGGTTCATCTAGAGACTTTTGGAATCTTCTACTCAGATGTTCTTCTGCACCAAGGGATTACTTTGTGGCACCTCCGACTGCTGTAGGCGGCCCAGAGAAAACTGGTGGTCTTAGGAAGCTTGTTCTGGGCAAGTTGTGTGAGGGTGCAGGTTGTCATATGATACTTGGGTTGTGGCTACGCGGGGCAGGTTTGGCCACAATTACTCATGTTTCCTGTTTAAGGTGATTTCCAGGTGTTCTTTTCACCATTTAAGAAATTTTGGTTGTGCTGTTAAACCTGGGGAACAAACCAGTGCCCTGAGGTTTGGACAGGCTTGTGCAGGCAAAGTGGATATTTGGATGTGTGACTCACATGCCTGTTGCCCACAAGTGACAGCAGGAAGAACTGATAGATGACATTGAAGAAGGGGGATTCAGCAGAGAGACAGATCTTGGGGGAGCACAGAGTCATCATTTGTCTCCATCTTTATGAGTGAGGATGTTCATAACAGCAACTGTGCTCCCAGTACAAATGAGGAATGTGATGTGGCTGGGCAGCCAGATACACCACTTAGCTCTCTGAACACCTTGGTGAGGCCTTGTATTTCACCTTCATGTGCCCTTGTGCCCTAGGGCAGGGTGGTAGGTGGGTTTGGGACAGAGGAGAAGCCCCATGCCAGCCTGCACAGTGCAGTACAGGCAGGCTTTGTGTGGACGGTTGGAGCCTGTGATCACACAACATGTTGTTAATCTGCTCTATAAATACTCCCAAGAGAAGCAGAGGGAGAGACTGTCTCGGTGTTTCCTCAGGGGCAAGTACAACAGTTTACTCTCCAAGTAGTTCTCGGGCTCCTTAAATATCCCTTGCTCCAGATGATAGCGTTTCTCCTCTAGCACGTGTGGGCGATGCCAGGGTTGCAGTGAGGCCTAGCGAGGTAGTGCCCCTCGCCTGTGCCAATATTTGCTGCATTGTACCTGTACCTGCAAGTGTGTTTCTGTCGTTTGGCCAAGGTGTCACGTTGGGGTGGCAGTTGTTGAATGGGGAGTGTGAGGTGGGGATCCCGGCAGTCATCCTTGTGCTTTCAGAGGGGTATCCAGTGTGTTCCCCCTGGCCCCTTTCACATGTGGAGTTAGGAGCAGGGTGATGGTCAGTCACAACAAGTATCAACCCTCATGTTCGTGAGGGAGGTGACACAGTGGTGTTTGCTTCTTCATGTCTGTGGTGGTGTGTCCTGCTCGGTCCTGGGCTCCTCAGTCATGGGAAAGGGTTGGCAGCGGTGGCCGACTCAAGTCTGCAGCTTGATATGGCAAATTGAAGAAGTCTTCTTCCTGGTGATTTGGAATCTAACAGAGAGAATTTTAATGGCTTCTAATGAATAATAAGAAATTTTAATTAATGAGAAGAGAACTAAAGTTTAATCAGTACAGGCATCTCTGGCATTTTCCTTTAACTAAAAAAATTCAAGTCCATTCTTGCTGTCTCTGGTGTTTGTTCTGTAACAAGTTTTTTTCCAACTGTTTTTTCAGGAATGGCCAAAGAAAGAAACTGCTTAACAGTTGATTGACACAACTGTCATGTCTCTGACATAGGAGAATGCAAGTTGTCTTATTGGACTATTTCATTTTTTATGGGGTAGAAGCCTGTTGTAGAAGTCACCATTGCTTAATAAAATGGTGACTTCAGACGACAAGGCATTAACTTGGCATCCATCGCCAGCAGCCCACTGATGGTGGGTAGCAGTAGGTGGCCTGGAGGACCTGGGCAGCCTGCCCATGTTCTCCATCTGGGAGGAAGTGTGCACTGAGTGGAAGCATCTGCAGAGGGCCACCAGCAGTAAGGCAGTACTGTGGTGTTGTCATTTGTTGTAATAACTGGGTTGTAGTGTTAAATCCGTACCAGTCCCCACTGTCTCCTTAGCTGAAGACTTAAGTGTTCACCTTTTGTAGGCAATGCTTTTCTAATCAGAAGTATGGCACTTAAACCCCGTAGCCTGAACTTCTGGTGCAGAATTGACAGAAGAGGGTCCATGAAACAGAGAACTGTGCAGGGTACTCAAACATACACCACCCTGTTACTGTAACACAGGGAGTGCTTATGTCCAGCCCTTCTCTAAACAATGAGAGGCATTATGGCTTTTTTTTTTTTTTTTTTTTTTTCCTTAGAAGTTGCTGGTGGGTGAGAACACAGCATGCATTCTGCACTGGCTTCCTCATGTCTCTTGGGCACTGCTGTGGTGTGATTTTTATGTGGGCATTTATATCTGAAGAGAGCAAACATGGTTCTTTGTTCCCTTCCATAGCCGCTTGCAGCAACATGAGGAAAACATTATTGTTAAAATATGAATGGATGAAAAGCATGGCATTTTCCTAAGTTTCATATAATTTGCTTAATACAACTACAAAGTCTGTGTCAGAGGCAGGAAGAGAGTCTAGAATGCCTTATCTGATTTTCTGCAGTCACAGTTTGAAATTGAGTCTTCCTGCATAAAAGCACTGGTAGGAGGTTCACTTCTACCGGTACAAGCCTGGAGTCTCACAAATGAGGAAATTTTAAGGAAAAGATTAAGAAAACAGAGAAGAAAACTGTGGAAGCACCAGAGCTGAAGAGCTTTTCTGAGATAAGAGATGCATAGGCCTCAAGTGTACTTGACTTGTCAGAAGGCACCCCAAAGCACAACAGGGGTACAGATAGCTCACAGGGCAGTAGGTCTGCAGTACTTCTCAAAACAGTCATAATCCTGGCTGCTTGTAATCACCTACCTGACAGGTGACAAAGTTGTCCGTGGTCCCGTCTCCAGCCACCCTTGCCTCTGAACCTTCATGGTGGGCCAAGGTTGTGATGCTGTCAGAGGCAGGTGTGCTGAACGCCTTGAGCTGTACCTGTCCTACCTGTCCAAGACCTTCCAAGAGGGTCTACCAGAGGCCTGTCAGGGACCTGTCAGACAGTACTTTGCATCAGCTGTTCTATTTTGTATTTAAAAGATGCAATTAATGTTAGGCTGTGGTTCTTTGGAGACCGATCCTGGCTGTGTTTTCAGTTATAGAGTGCAACATTTTAATCACTGTCATGGAATGTCCCATTGTCTCATTGATGGTTCAACATTTTCAAGTTTATTCACGCAAGTTGCTAAGCTCTAACAAGTATTGTCTAACCTTGGGTTTAATTTGAAGGGAGATTGAAGCTGAAATGTACTTGTTGTAAAGAAACAACTGTGTAATATGTTAAAGAAATTTGGATACCTCTTGGAGGCCTGAAATTTTATTGGAAAGTTAATGACTGTTGATTTTTATCCCCTCTGGGAAACTCCAAAGGTAATGAAAAGTAATGCACTTATAAATTGTTTTCCAGTTCACAAAGCTCTTCCGGTCATTACCTTATCCAAAAGCTATGAGCTTCTCAAAGAAGGGGAAGAATTTGAAGTTACATGCATAATCACGGATGTGGATAGCAGCGTACAAGCTAGTTGGATCTCTCACAAAAGTGGGGTGAGTTCCTTTAGCTGCATCATGTATGCCTCAGCACAGTACACTACCTGACTGTAAAATGTTTGTGTGCTTGTCTTGCATACCTGACATGGGGTCGGTTTGGATTTGCTGCCTTTCCAAAGATACCACATCCTACAAACTGATGAGGGTGCAACAACTTGCCTGTGCCCATGTAAACCTCCAGGATCACTGAAAATTTCTGGGAGGGAAAGTATCAGTGCTGGCTTCTCTTTCTAAACAGAAGCTAAAGTTAGGCTCTTCAATGTGAAGTTTAGGTGACCTCTGTTGGGCTGCCTAAATACGGAAGCACAGAGTGCCTACACATCACATTGCAATCAATGGGAGCTGCAAATATCAACACATGGACTGCAAATTACATATTCTAGTCGTTATCATTAACAGTAAAATACCTGCTAATTAGCATGGGATTGTATGTGACAGGAATAGTAGTAAGCATTCATAGGAATGATTAATTCATTTAAATTATATGGTGTGCTTCACTAACTGGGAAAGTTCTGAGAAATGAACTAGGGAACTGTCTGAAGTGATTGCTGAAGTTGCTGCCCGACATGCCCAAATTAAATTATTAGCAAAATAAATACTCCAGGAGAGTTGGTTACTGGCAGTGCAGCTCTGCTGAAGACCAGCAGCAGAAAGGTCCCCTCCCCTGGTCACCCAGCGTGTCCTGCAGCTCAGTGCTTGAAACACAGGGCTGTGAATCAAAAAATTGTAAGAGCAGGCCCAGGCATCAGCAGGCACTGGTTTGTGTTTAAGGACACGTTTTAGTCTTCTGGCTATACCCCAAAATTTTAATGATTAAAAGCCCTTGTGAAGACCTGTTGGTAACTCCTCCTGTATACACTCCCATGCTAATTGGCTGGACGTTTACTTTTACTGGTTGTGACCAGAATGCATAATTTTTAGTCTATGTGTGCACAGAAAAAAGGCTTCTGTAATACTGTGATGTTTGGATAAATCACGTATCCAGAGGCAAATAGCGAACTAGAGGCCAGTTCCCTGGGGTGGGTATCTGGCACAGCTTCTTTCACTAAGTGCTCATTGCTCCAGAAATCCCACCTCGCAGCTCCGAGGGCTATTGAGGTCTCAGTGACATGAAGGCAGCGTGGGACCTGCAGATGGGGCTTTTGGTCCTGTGCCAAGGTCAACCGCAGGTCTTTCATTTGAGAACTGCATTTCTTTTCTTTTTCCTCCCCCTGCTTTTCTTCGTTATGACTGATGAAATCAAGGTCTTCCCTTATGTTTTCGTGCTTTTTCATTTTCATTTTATGAGTAAAAGCCATGCGGAAAATATTTTTGACCAAATAAGTTTGACCTTTCTGTCCTTTCTGGTAAATAGCAGAGGATGCTGTCTTTTAAATATTGACTACCAAATTAAATTTTGTACTGAAACAGAATACATAAAATTCATGTTTAAACAGATGCAGAATTTTACCTGAATAGGTTAAAGGAAAAAACTACACACCTTTTTCTTCGCGTGACAGAGGTTATCGTCACTTTTGAAAATTAGGAGACTTGCGGTAAGCAAGCACCTCCATACAAAACAGACTTCTGTGGGTGGTTATTATTACTCGGAAGGAAACAAAACTGTGTAGAGAAAATAAAATTAATCTAGAACTTCCTGACACCTCCAAGAATTGAAATCACTCTACTAGAAAATCGTAGCCAGTGAATTTGGATTAATCATTGGGAGTTTATCAGTCTTTCCATGCACACTGAACAATCTCACGGGAAAAAAAAAAAAGTCAACAACTAAATTATTTATTTTTTCTTTAGTTCCAGCACACATATGTAGACTTAGAGTCATCATGTACTCAGTGCTTTGCGAAGAAAAAGAAGTGTCCAGCTACCTGTAAGATTAGCAAATGTGGATTGCTATGGACTGAGAAGCAGAGTGGGTTCCAGAGCAAGGATGCTGTGTAAAGCATGCTGCCAGCAGGTCTCTCTGCAGTATGTCTGCAATGAGGACTTGGGGCATAGAGTGACCCAGTTGGAAATGAAGCTCCAGTACCTTACATTCTCTCTTGTGTTTCTCTAGGAAGCATTGTAATCATTAGAGAGTTCAGTGATTTTTAGACACCACTTGTGTAGTGAACCAAACTTCAGAGTTGCAGCCACACAATAGCTGTAGCCTCTGAACGTTACGAAAGTCAAGGCATGCTGGTCATTTTCAGCAGCTTTGATGAAGACAGGCTGAGAGAGCTGGGGAACTATATACCAGCCTTTCAGTACCTAAAGGGGGCCTAAAAGAAAGATGGGAAGGGACTCTTGATCAGGGAGTGTGGCAACCGGACAAGGCACAGTGGCTTTAAACTAAATAAAAGAGTAGATTTAGATTAGACATATGGAAGAAATTCTTTACTGTGAGGTGGTGAGGTGCTGGCACAGGTTGCCTAGAGAAGCTGTGGATGCCCCATCCCTGGAAGTGTTTGAGGCCAGGCTGGATGGGGCTTTGGGCATCCTGGTCTGGTGGGAGGTGTCCCTGCCTGTGGTGGGGGGTTGGAACTGGGTGGTCTTTAAGGTTCCTTCCAACCCTAGCCGTTCTAGGATTCTATGATTCTAAGAATGTTAGTGCAAATAAAACCTGTTGGTCCTCACCATCATTGGCATTAGAAGTTCAGAGTGAGCTGAATCTGGCTGTGGGCACGACACCCTTCTTTCCACAGGACTGAAGTATTTGAAGAAATTTGGGTGTCGGCCTTGTATTTTGGACTGGTCTATTTCGGGGCAGGTGAACACACCTCACTTGTTCTTGTCTGAGGAGGGAGGAATGTGACTACAACGTGCTGTGTGCCCTTGGGGCTCCTCAGATCTTTTTGGAGCTGAAAGCACTCTCTGCCTCGAAACATCAGGTACAGGAAACATCAGGTAAACCTAGGCAGTTTACCTAGTGAAATGCAGCAGAAGGGTGCCTTAGGAGGAGTTTGGAAAAAAGAAAGAATGAAGAAAAGGGCTAGTACTTGAGGAAGTATTATCTCTCAAAGACAGCTGATCACACACTTGTTTTGCATGGAGAGATTCTAGTGACAGGTTTGTCGTGATGGCTTATTATTCTGGTTTAAAGTTATGAATATTAATATAGCGAAGTTATAATTACTTCTATTTTTAATTTATCGAGGAAAGATGCTGCATACACAGTGTTTTAGATGTTAATTGTTTTTTACCGACAGATTGTTACAAGCAAAAGCAGAAATTTGGGTGATTATGGATACGAAAGGAAATTAACATTGAACATCCGTTCAGTGGGAGTTAATGATTCTGGAGAATTCACATGCCAAGCAGAAAACCCTTTTGGAAAAACCAATGCCACGGTAACCTTGAAAGCATTAGGTAAATAGTTCTTGTAGAAATATTAAGATTCCTAGCTCTCCCTTCCTTCTATCTTCTTTCCCCCAAACCTGAATGAGTAAATTGCTTTATTAAAAGGTTACTGCAGACTGGTATCATACTGAAATGGTTCAGGAAGGGCTATGGAGTGTGCAACTACTTTAATTTCTGTAGCACTTTGCATGTGATTGGATTGCAGTATTAGAACAACCACCCAACACTGTTTCCATCTCTCTGGTTTTTCTCATCCTTTCTGGTTTAATTTTAAATTTAATCCAGTCTTAATGAAGCAAGTAATTTACCTTTGCCTGGTACTATCCATACGCTTTAGTAATTTGGCAGCACAAGCACAAAGCATATCTTCAGTACCTGCCTTCCAAGCACTGGAAATTTCGCTGACATCGGCACGTCAGTGTTTTTTTTACGTGGGAGAAGTTATATATTTATCTCTATTTAAAATAATGCTGTGAGGAACACTGGAGTGTGTATAGGCAGCACGAAATTGCTTTGGAGCTCGCCACCATGGTAAATCCAGCATCCATCACTTCCTTAGGTTTGGAATAATGTCCCTCAACAGTGAGCAAACTCCCTTCCTCCCTTGGTTTAATAACAGACTCATATAGATCTCAGCTGCTGTATATTAGCGTGTGTGATACACGAGGCCTTTCAATTTTTAGAGCTGCCAAAACTGCTAATTTGATAGTCTAATTAAGGACATATGCTTGATAATTCTGACCAAGTCTGTGTAGTTGGCTAAAATACTTTAAATTCCTCACCTTTTGAGGATGTAGCAACTGAGGACAACTGAGACTGCTCTGTTCTTTGCGTGCCAGGCCTTGTATTCTCTTCCTTACCAAATTTATTTTTCTGGTGCACAAATACCCCTGCAATATATGTAGCCTGTTTTGCTTTCCCAAGTAACTTAAAGAAAACAGAAGCACTTGACCTCTGTGGGTCAGATCTCCAGCATAGCTGCGGAGGTTTAAGCGCACTTAACCTTGCTACACCATTTGAGGGGGCAAGGGGATAGGGCTCTTAACGTGTTTTCCTTTTTTTTTTTTTTTACAAAAGAGATTAGATTCATATGTAAAAGAGTGAAACAGTATTAAGTATGAAAGAAAATCTTTTCCCCAAGGAGAATAATGTGAAAGCTTTTATTATAAAAGGAGGGAAGTTCTTAACTAGAAGAATTCTAAAGACTACTGCACATACAAATGTGGTTTTAAAAAGGGTTGACTTTGGAAAGTCGGGTGAGTAAAATAAAGCACAGCATTATAAAATGTAAAAAATAAAGCAACAAGTTTGTATTTAGTAAAAAACAAGGTTTGTACTTAGTAAAAAAAAATGCCAGCGAAAAGCTGGAATATTTCAGATTCGAGATACTTTTCTCCCCTCACCCTCTCAAATTTGACCTAAAATAAAGTAAACTCTGTCTCCTGGATTCCTTTCACCGTTCATTGTCAAGTTGACTATATTTATCTAAACCGTGCCAGCTCCCAGGATCATGGGAAGTGGTGTATAGAACATACTGGATTGTATCAGAATCTAAATCACTGCAACTTTAATGTTAGCAAAAAGGTTTCTAAGAAATAGTGGTATTTTGGTAAATGTTTTAGTTACTTTTATAAAAAATGGTTTATCTAACTATAAACTGTTTATGTAACTTTGTTTTGGGCATTGACAGCGTGATTATAAAATGTTTTTTGCACTCCCTTGGGCACAGTTTTGAATGTGGATTGCATAGGGGCTCTGTGCTTGCACTGAAAATAGAAAAAAAGGTCTCAGAGGGACTAAAAATCTTAAATTTCCAGATTTACAACCTTTTTTTTTTTTTTCTTATTGACAATAGAGCACACTTTGTATCATACCTACTTGCTATGAAATGAGTGTATGTCTTCCTTTCTTCTCGGAAGCATCTGTCAAGTGCTCTGTCAGCTCCATATGCTTTCACCAAGGCCCGTTGCCTTCAGTTTTCATGAGCTCAGGTGCCCAGCTGGCCACAGCAGTTTGATCACTGGAAAGTGGAGAGAGGCAAAGATATGAGATTGATTTTGGGGCTAAATTCAAGCTTTCCCAGGAAACCTGTTTCCTTGTCATTGTAGTCTGTCTGTCAAACTGGTAATTCCCATATGAATTTTTGTAATAGGACTGAAAAAATTGTCTTTGAAAGTGAATAATCCTGAAGCTGACAAGTTTATTAATGAAATTAAAGCCACTGTAGTAAGGATGCTGCTCCACATGATACTTCGGAACAGAACTACACAGTGATAAATGGTATCTGCCAAAGAAAAGATTAAGACCCAGCAGTAGATGAACAGAAATGCCTTAGTTTAATACAATTGCTATCCAGGCCTGTCGACGCAGTACATTTTTCTATAATTACAGTTTTTAATAGCTTCATTAGTAATGTCGTTCTTAATTACACTTGACAAAGAATCATTAAATACTCTACTATATTGTCATAAATGATCAATTTATCTTGCCTTTTTTACTGTTTCTTTCATTCCATACAGTTAGTGACTGATTTTTTGAAAAATGTAAACACTTGAGTAGAATCAAGCATGTGCTTGCATTTTTCCAAGAGCAAATAAAGGGTATTTATCACCAGGAGATGGAATTCTTTCTATGAAAGCATGCAAGGCTGCTTTAAGATGTGTGCCTCATTGCTATATATAGCTAGTGGTCTTGGTTTTAGCAGGTGAGGGTTCAAGTTCTGCTTTGTAGATAAGGTTCCCCGTTTCATAGTTGGACGTTTGATCACTGATCTTGGAGTAGCGTAAATGTGGTTAGAGTAGTGGCAATCTCCTAAATGGCCCTGAATTTTTTTTTTTTTTTTTTCCTATTATGGCCATCAGCTAAAGGATTTGTCCGTTTGCTTGCAACAATGAATACCACAATAGATATAAATGCGGGACAAAATGGAAATTTAACAGTTGAATATGAGGCATATCCAAAACCCAAGGAAGAAGTCTGGATGTACATGAATGAAACACTGCAGAATTCATCGGACCATTATGTCAAGTTCAAGACTGTGGGCAATAACAGGTAATAAGAATGGCTGTAAGTGCTATCGATTTCCCTTTGAAACAGCAAACTAGAGTCTGTTCTGGAAATACGAAAATGTAGATGGCAAGAAAATCATGTTTTAAAAGGTCTTGCCATAACCATGGCTTACCACAGTAATGGGTGTGAAGTCTTGCTAGCCTGGATGTGAAGCAGTGTTAAGCACACCATCTGAGAGACCAGTCAGCCTCACAACTCACCTACAAGACGTCATTGCTGCTCAATAAGTTAAAGAATTCAAAGTTTGTGTGTGGAGACACCCTCCACCACCACAGCTGAGCACAATGCTTGAGACAAAAGTGCATGCTTTTATTTCTGCCATGCACTGTTCCTTTCTGGAGCCCTGGTCCTCCAAAAATCCCATGGGGGAAAAAAAAATAATAATAGTCTTGAGTGCTGTGAGGCGAAAGTGGTGATAATTCATGGTAAGTGTGTCTGTATAGATGGTGTAGGCAGAAGAAAAGAGTGCACTGATAATTGCTGCCTTAGCTTTTTGTGCAACAATTCCCTGTTAATTCCCCATTGACCATAGCTTGTGAGCATCACTAATGATTTCTTTTTCTTTACAGTTATACAAGTGAACTTCACCTTACACGATTAAAAGGAACAGAGGGAGGCATTTATACATTTTTTGTGTCCAATTCAGATGCCAGCTCCTCTGTAACATTTAATGTCTATGTGAAAAGTAAGTAAAGTGAACAGTCTGAAATATTTCATTATCACAGTCATTGTATTTTATACAACATAATGTATGCACAAGATGTCACAGTGTGGTTCAGCATATGAGAGGCTTTCTGAAGTGAAGCACATGCTGCAAAACTATTTAAATGTCAAGATATAAAAGTGCAGAGTACTTACACAAATCCACCTACAATCCAGCATGACCTTACATTCTGGGAAATGTATTCCAGAGGTTACTGGAGAGCAGATAGATAGTTTACACAGGAAAAAAACTATAACACCTGGAAAGATGGTCTCAGAAATGAGCATGCACCATAAAACTTTGATAATTTAATGTGGATCAGGATATACAGAGATTATATGTATACATATAATTTGCATTTTTGGCAGCCAAGATAAGCTATTAATTTTCTTTAAATTGTTTGAGTTGGATGTGAAGTTTGAAAACTTGTCAGAAGAATTATTCACTTGTGCCTTTTGGTATCTAAATACATCTGCATAATAATATACATCTCCATTGTTTTAGAGAAATCTGTGTAGCTTTACAAACTCACATGCTGTCATCTTTACACGCTTGTTAAAAAAAAAAAAAAAAAAAAGCATCAGTCTCAGTTCCAAGTAGCACTCTTCAGGACAAAAGCTAAACTTCAGAATGAATTAAATGAAACATCTTGGAAACTCCATCCTTCGTAGCAGAACCATCCTGTCAAAGAATTTCATGCTCTCAGCAGATATTGGCAGGTGCTAAAGACAAAGCTTAAGGAGGGGACTGCAGGCAAAACGGAGAAACTAAGGCAAGGTAGACAGTGGTGCTTTCAAGCCTAGGACAATGAAATGGGTAGGAAGTGAGTGGATGTGCTGCAAATATGTTGTTGCTGTGCTTTAGCAGTAATAGATACTTCTCTGGGCATGGACTGATGCAGAGGACCATTGAAACTTCCACATATGCATGAAATTATGGATACTACTTTCTGAATTTCCCATTTATCACTGAAGGTCAACATTTGTATTGTCAGTATTTGCAATGCTGTAGTTTGGGTCTAGAAATGCCACTTAGGCTCCTTTTAGAACATGGCATTTTTTCCTTTCTCTGTCAATATAATTTGTGGTGTTGTAAGCTTCAGTTCCCTAGCTGTGATTTCTGAGCTGAGGGCACTGGCAACTTCAAATGTCCTTTGCCACCTTGGGTAAGAGTGGCAACGGGGAATAGTCACAAGGGGGAATTCTACTATTGTACAGCGTAGTGAAGCACAGTGCTGAGCAAGAAGTTTAGTTTCTGTGAAGGAATGGAAGAAATTGCAGGTTGCCTGTGGAGCCATCAGTTCCCTTGAGGCTGGATGATGTTTTCCAACTTGTGGCATCATACATGTGTTTGGAGCAAGGGCCTGTGGGCTCTTCAGGCTGCTTGGGAGCAGACTGGGCAAAGGAAGAAAAATACCATCATACTTGATAAAAGCTGAAACCCCTGTGGGTTGTGGCTAGGAAACCAGGCTAGGGAGCAACATGGTGAATTAGTATAGCTATGGCAGGAGAGAATGCTCGTGGCCTAGTTCTTCTGAATGGCTTGTCTGTGCAACCATCAGCGTTCAGGTCTCCTCCCTTGCTTCAGCTACTGGTCTTGTAATCAGTAAGATCAGCCTTGGCATACAATGAGGGCATTGAAGCCATCTCAGCAGAGCCCTGTTTACCATTCAGTGTGGCCGTGGCTGACTACAGACATTGCTGAAACAGATTTGATACACTTGACTCAGAAAGTGTTTCTTTTGGCATTTTGATGCAATTACTGCAAATATCTTTTTCATTTTGAAAAGAGGAGATGAAACAGATTGATGCTTCTGAGGGTTCATTTTTTAGGAAAAATAACCTCCTGTTTTTAGTAGCATGTAAGATGCTCAATGTTTAAGTATGAAACCCAACCTGCACAGCAATATAACATATTTTTTGAAATAGCAGAGTAACTACCAAAGGCGAGTGGTGTGGGTGGGCCAGGTACTGGTCTAATCGTGTGTTGTGACCTGGCATTGCTGTCAGTTGGGATTTTGCATAAATAGCTGTGATCTAGCTTCTGATGTTTACAAGTCTGGCTCGGGCACGTAATCAGCAGAAAGCAATCAAACAGGTAAAACAGGATTCATAATCAGGAGGGTATCTTCACGTAAACACAAATCGATGCTGAAGCATTTGCTGAAAGACATGAAAAACCCTGTGCAGAAAGACTTGCTTTTCATTTAAACACATTTAGCAATCGCATATGCTAATCTGAAACAATACTAAATTGCTAAAATAAAATGTAGTCAGTCATAGTAAGTGTGACATAAAGTAGGGAAGGAAGGAGCTCTGACATTAGGAGCCAAAAAGAAAATTACAACTTGACAAGCAGCATGCTGAACTGACTTACAATTAAGAAATTGTAGAAATCTCCAGAGTGGCAAGATACTGTGTGCATCTAGCAATTAGTGGAGGAATCTTCAAACTGGTATCTCTGCATTCAGTACAAAATAATATCTGGGTTCAATTACAGTCAACAAAACACTGTCTGTGCAGTTGGGGCTCATGCTGCAAGGAGAAAGCTGGTCATGGCAGTAGAGATCACGTGAAGCCAAGATCAACAGTTTTCTTGTCATTGCAATATGCAGTGAGCAAACAAGGAGTCACAGTGATACTACAAAAAGATTCAATCCAGTCCAGAAAATGTGACTGCAGGAGAAAAGCTTTCTGACTGTGATAATAGACAATACCTGTTAAATGTTATTTTGTAGACATTTATTTATCTGTGCTAATGATGAAGAAGTTGGTAATAAAGAGCAATTGAATCTACAGTGTTGTCATACTGAGCACTGAGTTAAAACAGAAGTGACCTCTTAGGAGTCTTCTTTGCTGCATTCAGAATCAACATTAATAAGAGGTGAAAAGCAGTTCATAAACTCATTGAGATTAGAAGTTCAAAACATTTTTAAGAAATTGCTACAGGTGCTGGGACAGACGCACAGCCAGAGTTTTATCGTGTTGTAACATTGCCTAACACATAGCATATACCTAAACAAACTGTTTGCACATGGCTAATTACAATTTCACAATTTAACCATGTTGGTAGAAGCTTCAGAAAGCTGAATTATGTATGTTCCATGAATGCTAAGACTGTGTACAATGCTGCGTGCTATCAAAAAGTTCTGCACCAAATGATTAATGTTGAAAACCCATCTCAACATTTTGCAACAATGTTCGGTTCTGGGTGGTTTGCATAAAACACAACATTTGGATTTAGAAACGAAAGAACATTCGGTTCCTGTAACATGAGTCATGAGGAGATGCTACGTGATTGAGAGTATACGTGTGTTTTATTGCCTCTAATTTAATCAGCAAGTAGAATATTCATTAAAAACTCACACTGTGTAGTCTTGCGTGTGGATTTTATCTGAAATAAATCAGCGTTCTTCCACTGTCATCAGCACAGTCTCACAACTTTCTAGAAAGTTAGAAGTTCATCTTACATTTTGTAAAGTTTTATTAACTAATAATAGGCTATTAATTTGTACCAGGAGAGCAAATCTCTGGAATATAGTCTGGTTTTGCCATTAACTTTATTTTTAACATAATTTACAAGGAAGCTAAGATAGTTATGGGAGGTGAAGCTTCTAATTCAAGTTCCCCAAGAAATACACCTTTCTAATATTTACCAGTACCAAGTAGGTGGTGTCCTTGCCTGGAGGCCTGTGGCATTGGGCTAAGAGCTGTAAAGTCCACCTAATTGCTGTTTCCCCATGATACTCCAAACAGTAGCTCTAGGCTGCATGCAGCAGCAGCCCCAGTGCAGTACCAGAGGGTGCACCATCATGGCATGAGGAACCAGCCAGCTTTGTAAACTGCCACAGTAATCATGAATTATAGCTTGGACAGCTAATACAGTCAGTCAAATATTAGCTTTTTCTACATGCAGCGTTTCAGAAGGTGAGCTGGTTGGGCATTTCAGTAATGATGTTTTACTGGGATGCATGCCTTCTGTGGGGATGGGGACGGGTGCTGGTTGCATTGCACTGCAGTTCCTTTTCTGGCTGTGCTGTTAATATTTGATAAAGAGGGCAGATGCAGGATAAATGTGGTTTGTCAGATTTAGTACAACTGTGGAGAAACTGTCTTTTTTAGAGGCTGGTAAAGTCATCCTCTGCAGGAACTGGAACTGCCTTCTTGTTCCAAAACAAATACATCTTTGTTTTGTTAAGCTCTGGGCTCTGTTGTTTCAGGATCTTTCATTAACCTCAATGCATGGTGGAGGTAAGGTGTCCTGAAATCCAGCCCATGCATTCAGTGTAAGGCTGAGATGTTCATAGTGACACAGAACACCAGTTCAGGCCTGGATGCCCTTTGCCGTGGGAAGCTCAGTTTGCTTGATTCCACGGGTGATAATGCACATAAATTGCTGGCATGATGAGCACATGGCATCACAGATTCTGTGTTCCCCTAATAATGCGATTCTTGTTTGTGTTTGTTGCAGCAAAACCAGAGATTCTCACTTTAGATATTCTTAGCAATGGCGTTCTCCAGTGTGTAGCAGCTGGGTTCCCAGCCCCTACCATATACTGGTATTTTTGCCCAGGAACTGAACAGAGGTGAGTTAAGTAACCAGAGCTTCCAGAAATAACTTTACATTCCACATACACAATTTATAATTAAAAATTAAGACTGAAAAATAACTTGGTAACAGTTACATTGCATCACTGTTTTCATAATTTTAGGTATTGCATTATTTGCAGTGGTTTGAGGGGAAGGGAGCAGTACATTTCATTATTCCCCTTTGTATTCCAGCGTTGAAGAGGGAATAATCAGCATTTTCTGCTGAGGAAAAATAAAAGCCAAATCTTCTCTCTACTGCAGGCTAGCTAAGGTTTTTATCAGTTTGGCCCCAAATGACACACATTCTCAATGCAATTTCACAGAATGACAATCACAGAATCACTTGTGAATATGGCTGTTATCTTTCGACTTATTGTGTAATGATATAATTTTTCAAGACATAAAGTAATTAGATTTCTATTCACATGAAGCATATACAAGTAAACAAGTCTGGAGTTATTATGAATAAAACCTGATGTCTAGTTGCCATGCTTCTAAAAAGACAGTAGAGTTTCACTGTGAAGTGAGCATCTGTGAAGCACATTTTAAGATTTTTGTTGAATTCCACTGTGCTTGCAGATCTCATACTAGCAAGTCATGTCTCCTACCTGCATAATTTGTTTCATGCCTAAAATAATTATCCTAATTTTTGTAATGTGTGCTCGTATAGTGAATATGTGACATTGTTAACACTGCAGTTAATTTTAAAAAAGGGATGCAGACTTCTGACTAGTTTTACTAGCAGCATCTTGAAAGAACAAAACTGGCTGTTTTCTGGCTGCATATAAGCTTGGTGGTGTTGTAGGTGTGTCATGGATTTTTCATGGATTTTTTTTGTGCTGTAATAAAACAATGCCTGGGGAAAGTGTTCAAGAGTAGGAGATGGACCGCAACTGCTTAAAGCTGAAACTGGAGATGCAGAATTTATGGTTACAAAACCCACAGTGGACTTACAGACCTGTGTGTTTCCCTAGTCAACAGCAAATGCCAAGACCTCGTGGTGTCCGTTGGGCTTTTTTTATCAGTTTCACCCACTACATAGGAGACAAGAAGAGTTGTGAGTAGGCTAGGTTTTGAGGATAAGATCTTCGGCTCAGTCCCTTTGTGGAGTAGTGATGTGTAATTACCTCACGGTCTGGCTGTGACTATATGCCTTCACAGCAGGCCCTGTCATTCATTCCAGGGAGCAGTCCACAGCAGGTAATTGTCAGCATTGTTATTCCCAGGTGTTTTGATTCACCAACAATATCCCCCATGGATGTGAAAATCAGTTACACAAATTCCTCGGTGCCTTCCTTCGAGCGGATCCTGGTTGAGAGCACCATTAACGCCAGCATGTTCAGGAGCACCGGCACCGTCTGCTGCGAGGCTTCCAGCAATGGTGACAGGAGCTCTGCTTTCTTCAACTTCGCTATTAAAGGTACTGTCTGGAGTGAACAAGGCTGTAAACAAGAAAGAATGGTTAATGATGGTGCTGTTCAGCTCTTTCTGTCATGCAAGAATTCATCTTTTAAGTGTGTTGCTTTTGCCATAATAATGTTGATGGTACTGTGGCTGAGTGTATGATAATATATTACAGTACATGTTCTGCCTGCCAGAGTATTGCTTTCACTTTTCAGTTAATATTCTGGTATTGTATGTTTGCTGCTTCAAAACTACCAAGCAGTAGCTAGCTGTTTTCTTCTGCCCATGCAGCATGATCTGGCACAGCAGCAAAGCACCTGCAACATGGCACCAAGCTGCCTTCTCTCTATCCCTTTTTCTCTTCCTGTCTTTGTTTTGGATATTTAGGCCATCATCTCTTTCAAGAAAAGTCTGCATTTTTGTATGTTTTTTACCACGTCTCAGGAAAATGTGGTCCCAGTCTTGACTGGAGCCTAGGGGCCCTGATTTTGTAAAAGGAGTAACAGCAACGTACTGCAGAACTGCTTATGAGTTTAACAAGCTTCTTTCTGTACCCTAAGCTGACTGTAATCACACTTTAATTGATCTCAGTGTTGTGCTTCCTGAGTTGATGAAGCTGAGGCTCTTTGGGAAGCACACCGTGTGGTTTCTGTGCCAGTGCTGGCCAACACTGTCATTCAGGAAAAGTGGCTCTGAGGGATGTGGAGTGCATCGTGGAAAATGGAAGCCCCAGACTGTGTTTCCTAAGAAAGAATCAAGGAAAGCTTTTTCACCTGATTAAGTGTAGTTTTTCTTGTTTGGTATTCAAGCAGGATTTTCTCTTTCTTTCCAGAGCAAATACGTACCCATACCCTTTTCACACCTTTACTAATCGCGTTTGGAGTCGCTGCTGGACTGATGTGCATCATAGTCATGATTCTGGTGTACATATATTTGCAGGTAAAATCAGCAACTCTTCTGCCTGAGTTGTTAAAGTGTAGGAGCTGCCTGGGGAAGCTTCAGGAGTGACAGCCGTTCTCTTTCCTTTTCAGAAACCCAAATATGAAGTTCAGTGGAAAGTTGTTGAAGAAATAAATGGAAACAACTATGTTTACATAGACCCAACACAGCTTCCTTATGATCACAAATGGGAATTTCCTAGAAACCGGTTGAGTTTCGGTTAGTTTATATTTATTTAACTTCATCTGCAAGGTGAAACCTTCAAGTCTCATATGAGACTTTGGTTAAACACAGCAGGGTTTTGTCAAAAAGATGTGCAGGAATGCAAATAGCGATAATTGCTCGTGCTTACCTGGGGACAAAAAGCAAGCAGGTGTATATACACTATCTTCTCTAATATCATAAAATGCTGAACCCTTCAGGAAGAAATGCTCCAAGTTCTTTTAAAGATTTTTTTTTTCTTTTTTTTTTTTCTTTATTAGGCAAAACCCTTGGTGCTGGAGCTTTTGGAAAAGTTGTAGAAGCCACTGCTTATGGTCTATTTAAATCTGATGCCGCAATGACAGTAGCAGTAAAAATGTTAAAGCGTAAGTTGCTGTAGTACACTGCCCAATTTTTTCTAACTTCCTTCTGGTAGGTGTGCTATTTACTGAACATTGCGTTTTGCCTTGCAGCAAGTGCCCATTTAACAGAAAGAGAAGCCTTGATGTCAGAGCTAAAAGTTCTCAGTTACCTTGGTAACCACATTAATATTGTGAATCTACTTGGAGCTTGCACTATTGGAGGTATGGTTATCAGTGAATATTGATTATTTGTTCTCCTTTTTTATTGTCAAAAGGAAGAACCGTACAAAGATGAAACCAGTGCTGCTAAGTATAGAAATCTTAAATACGTGTCTTCCTTAGGCAGGTTGCAGATCATCACGACTATCATCTGTGAATTCCCGAATCTAGGTTTTAGTCTCATCCTGCAAACAGTGACGAGACCACTGTAGCTGCAGCTAAAAATGAAGTTTGCTGAGAGGTGACAAAACATATAACTTTTTTTTTTTTTTTTCCTCCACCACACTGTTTCTCATGAATGAGAACAGATAAACCTTCCTGGTATTCAGGGGGAAATAAGCAGCCATACCTTGTACAGTCCTCCAGTCTTCTGACTGAAAAGTCAAGTCTTTTAACATATCTTCCAGTCTTTCAAATATAATGGCAAGTGTATCTGTTAGCACCATTGGAGTTAAAGTCTAAGTATTCAAAAGTTGAGAAAAAGAATTTCCCAAATTAAGTGTTGTACAACCCAAGTATTTTACATTTAATAACTTTAAAAATAAATATAAAAATAAACTTTTAAAAGCTCGTTTTCATATTTAATGAAAGCTACAAAACAGCTGGTGTCAATATAGAGTGATGCTGTCACATATTTTTAACTTACATGCTTTTGAGTATGAAAAATGGTGTTGTTCCTTACAGAAGAACTTGCTCTTTAAGTTCTTCCTTCATTTTTTCAAAGAAAAGGAGCTTGTAAAAATTCATAGCTTTAGACAAAGGCAAAGTATTTCTCACTTTCACTTCTAATGATTTAAAAATAGGATGAAGCAATTCTAAGTAGTCGGCAAACCAGAATCACTGGCCTGAATGTGTATCTGTCTCAGACAGCTGGAGAAATGTGGGGTCTGTGAGCAAATCCCACCACAAATGCTGTTTTCGCTGTTAGTAAAACTATAATTATTAACTGCAGAAAAATGGAAATTAGCTATTGAGGTTAGGAAATGGTGGTACAGAATAACCTTACAGTTGAAATAACATGCAGCATGATTACATATTCAAGGGCCATAGCTGCAGTCATTCACTCAGAAAACATATATTTGATCTATAAACATCCGTGCTGGAGATGACTTGATTTTCCTTTCCGATTTCATTTTAATATTCTAAGACCTTGTGCAGTGTAGTTTTCTGTCCCAGCAGGCTGTTCTATTTGAATGATTTTTCCTATTATACTGCGGAATATAACACTCTACATCATTTCCAAAACATTACTGAAGGAGTGTGAAGCTCTACTGTAAACAGAAGTGAATCAAAAGGATTAATGTTTGAAGCTTGAATTACTTGAATGTTTGGAACAAATAACTTCCTTCAGGAAGTGAGCAATATCAAACAGATGTGTCTGGCCAGACACATTATCACATGAAGAAAGGGAAAAAGACTTATTTGTTTAATTTTTTGTACAATGCTATACTATTGAGGGGGGGTGAAAATTAATTGGGAGTGACACAGCTTTAGCTGGACAATAATCTGTGAAAGGGAAGATGCTGGGTTGCTTGTCTGTAACTTTTCAAGGCTAGACAGCATTAGGCAGTGTGATTTTTGATAGACCAGCCTGTGTGCTTAGCTGAATGCTATCTTTGTGTAAGGCTTTCTGCCTTGAAGACAATGCTCACCTGCTTTCTCAACCTCACGTACATCTACAGGACCCACGCTGGTCATTACAGAATACTGCTGCTATGGTGATCTCTTAAATTTTCTGAGGCGGAAGCGAGATTCATTTATTTGTCCAAAGCATGAAGAACACACAGAAGCAGCTGTTTACGAGAACCTTTTGCACCAGGCAGAGCCCTCAGCGTAAGTGCAACCTGCTGAAATGTACTTGTATTTTCAGGAGATTGAGAAGGAGGGGATATCGAAGTTCACTAGGGATGAAAAACTGGGAGAAGTCTTTCATGCAGCAGGCTTTGAAGATTCTTTGCTGTGTAAGGAAACAATTTAGTTAAAGAGATGATTTGTGCAGTGGGTGGCTTATTCTAACAGAGCTCAATTCATTGTATACACTCTGTGTTTTACTTCTTTATCAAATTTCCTGTAGTTATTTCATGCAGCTCCTTGGCTCCAATCTTTATATGTATTTGTGTTTATCATTACTGTTCAACATTGGCAGTGCTCATTTAGCAGCTTGAATAACAATCCCCCCAGTGTTGTGGTGTTAATATTCTGGGTTCTCACAAGTTCCTGCCTTCAGAAATGACTTTCCACAACCAAAACAGTGCCTTACAGTGTTAGAAGCAAGCTGTCCCTGGTAGCTCACTGGGTTGTGTGATGCTCCAGCCCATGTCAGAGATTGCTCTTGTACTTTTATTTTTCAGTTACTTCTTCTGTATATTTTTAGCAGTTCAGTTTTAGATCAAGCCCGAGTTCTTTATGACTATGTTTACAAGCATATTTCCTGCTAATTCCTTCCTTTTGCAAAGTGAGGGGGACATAATTTTCCAGAACCTATGGTCTGCTACAATACCTGTCCATTTTTTATTTTTAATCTGTTCACTGCCCCAGTGGGCCCATCACTCTGTGTTGGCAGGCACAAAGCAACCAGGAAGCCCCTTAGGAGGTGGTAACCTCCTTTTTTCCCAGCAATGCATAGTGCTAGTGAAGCTGTTTGTGCTGTGGCAACAAATACATGGATAGATGGTGATACCAGGGAGGATGGTACCACGGATACCGTGAACACAAAGCTATGAGTTGCCATAGGAGGTCTGTCCTCTTAGTGCAGGAATATCACTGTGCAGACTTATTTTGTAAATTGAGGTATTAACGAGGGGGTATTTACCAAATTCTTGTATTAGTATTTACTGTAATGTTGCAGCTGCTGAATGTTTTGCATGTGTTTGTGGTTTGGTGGTGACTAAAGCTATCAGTGATCTCATAGCTACTTTCCATGTTAGCTCTGTGGCTGCATTTATTGTTCATAAACTAAGCAGATATTCAGGATTAAGAAGGACTATGGTATGAGTTCTAATGGCAGGAAAGCGAAAAATGCCAAAGTGCATCTGTCATTTCTAAAGGGGCCTAACTTTATATTTATAAACCATGCAGTATGAAATTTGGTACAGTTGCAATGTATATACCGATAAGAAAACTTAAAAAAAAAAACATAGCAGATGAATGTTCCAAGCCTTGGCTAACTCTTTGAAATACATGCAAATCCACTCAAAGACTCAGGAAGCTCTGAACTTAATATTTTTTTACCATTTGTCTTCTGCATTGCAATTGCCACTTCAGCTGCTGAAATACTAGTAGAAACTGGCCCAAGCAGAAGAAGGAAGCCCTAGCAGGTTCTGTGAAACATTGGGTCATTAGTTTATAGAGGCTGAAGCCTGTATACATAGGAAAGGTTTGGTTTCCCTACCTGATGCATTGTTAACTGTACTGATGAACCTCTCTTTCTGTATAAGCCTTTTCTCATCTTTTTTACATGACCATGGTTTTCTAATCATCTGTAAAGCATTGTATTCGGAAGGTCCGTGTAATGTCAAATTTACGTTTGGATTGCTTTTGAGGTCTTTTTTTACCTAAATTATATTTCATTTCATCCGCTGCCTCTGCAGTGATGCTGTCAATGAGTACATGGACATGAAACCAGGAGTGTCATATTCAGTTCCCCCAAAAGCTGATAAAAAAAGACCAGTAAAGTCTGGTGAGTACAGTGAATTGTTTGCTGCTGGGAGTGTAGGGAGGAGGACTGTATGGATTTTTTTCATGATACTTTTCTCTGGTGTATGGGGACAGTTAAAAACCATGAATTGGTATGAGAAGGCTTAAAAAAGAACAGTATGCTAAATTACAGTGTCTTCTCTTTTTCCATACTTAAACAGAGAGTCAGTATTACACTTTGCTTTTTGGCAATGAAGTATTTATATGTCTGTAGTGTTGTACTTATTCAGATTGCTGATCTGTTTAAGATAAGACAAATCTGTGTCTAGATGATTATACCTGGTCCACTCAAAAGCTGTTGATGTTTGTATTGTGTAGGATCCTACACCGATCAGGATGTTACCCTTTCCATGTTGGAAGATGATGAACTTGCTCTAGATGTTGAAGATCTACTAAGCTTCTCTTACCAGGTGGCAAAGGGCATGAGCTTCCTTGCCTCTAAAAATGTAAGTTAATGTCATGTGTTGGAAGACAGCAGATGAACTCATCCGAGCTTGGGAGGTGATTCTTGCAGGTTCGATCTTCAGCTCTTCACTTGTTTTCTGTAGCACACAGGTAGTTAAGTGAAAACTTTTGATAACTTTGGAGACACCAAACCCTGCAGGAGTGAGCTCTGAGGAGTTAGTTTTTCAGGCTACTCTGGTGTACAGCAATTAGATGGAGTTCATGAAAGAACCAGAAAAACTTAACATGTGGACATCCTCAAAAACAACTAAATCTTGAGTTTCAGATTTTTTCTCTGTGGCGTTGCTGGAGAGTTTACAGACTAAAGAACAGTGAGAAGTTGGCTGATCTGTTTGCGTAAAAGCGCCTTGAATATCTGTTGGGTTTTAAACAAAGCTGCACTTCCATGTCTCACGCTGAATACTGCCTTAAACAGCGGAGTTATCACATTGTATATTTATATATATATATAACATTATGGCTTAATGTACAAGGTACATCTTGTTTTTTAATTTTCTTAAAAGATAGAATCAGCCTAGAGACCCATAAATGATCTTCACTGGCTACACGGAGCGTAACAGACACTCTCCAGGTTTCTTGGGAGAGGTACTGCATAACAGAAAGGGTCTGATAAAGGAAAGGGTCTGATAAAGAATGTGAGTTTTAAACACTGCATAATTCTGATCTTTCTATGGTGTTTCCTACATTTTTATTCAGAAATGCTATTTACTATGTAAACATTGTGACAGGATTGTGCAGGTGCACCTTGGATAAAGGGAAAAAAATAAAAAGGGAAAAAAAAATCAAAACAACAACCCTTGAGCAATTTATGGTAATTCTGTGAACCTGCATTAATAGTGGGAAATGTGGCTCTCATTCTGCTCCAAAGCAAGTCCACAATAAAACTTGATTTTTTCCCGTTTCTCCTTCCAAGCCCTTAGAAGTATTTTTTTTACCATCTGTTGCCAGCATCAAAACAGACCCAACAGACAAACACGTTACGTTACAGATTTTAATGGTCTTTACCAGACTCCTGCATTCTGCACTATTCGGGACATCCAGTGCTTATCACGCGTATTTTTTCTCTATGCTTACTTTCCTCCAGAATAGCCCCAGGATTCACTGTGCATCATTTCCAGTGATTTGTTTTTGTTATATTTTTTTCCCTTGATACAAACAGGCACTGTGGAGTTGAGTAGCAGAAGTGATAATGAATATTACAGCACAGCACCATGAGCTTGGAAAGTAACATGTAGTATCTGTTCGACAGTGCAGAATTAATGGCTTTATCGCACAATTAAGTTACACTGTGCTAACAGTTTCTGTGCTTGGTCCTCTTCAGTCATTGTGTACATACAGGCTCTTAGCTTCAGCTAGGGAATGCAGACTGGCTTGGGATGATGGGTAAGATGCTTCAGACTGCCTCATGCCCTCGCGAATGGTTCACACAGCCCAGCATCATAGAGTGCCCAGCTGCTCTTTTGCAACTCGTTTTTGTATTCAGGCTCAGAGGCATAAAAGTGCCTCTGTGAGAGAAGGGGGCACAGCAGTCTGTCCCGGGGGTATAAGTCCCTTATCAAGCACACAGTGCCTTGATCACAAGACTGTTCTCCCTCCCATAGACAAAGTCTGTATTCAAGGCAAACTGCACTGCTTCTGGAGGAAAAAGGCAGAGAAACTGGACATTTGGCCATTCCAGCACTTTACTGCTTCAGTGCAGTTAATGCTCTCAGCTTTACATATGCAAAGTGAAGATAGGGATTGGGATGCAATGAGAGTCCCCTGGGACACTAATTGTCATTAAACATAGTTCCTCCTGTAAGCATGCCAAGGAGGCAGAGATTACATTGCTTATGTGACTTGCAGTTATCATTTTGAGTTTGATTTGCGTAACTCTCCTGATATATTAAGTAATATTTTTTTTTTGGTAGGGAATTCACAAGTTTTATATTTTAAGGAAAAAAATTGCAGAGAAAAATTGAACGATTCAGCTATTTTTTAGACAGCATTTCCCTGCGTATTGTATACCATCAGCACTGCAGGAGATTAACACTGTCCCTTCTAGATGGAAAAAGAGATCATTTCATTAGAGAAATACATCCATTCTCTAATAAATGCAGATGGGCTCTAGTTACACACAAAGAAAACACGACTGCTGGAAAACTCAGCCACCCCTCTGGAGCTGCAGTTGCAAACGTGTGCACTTCTCAAATGAATGCTGGAACATAAGCTAGCACAGTCATCAAACGTGTGACAGTTCACAGAAAGATACTGGCCTGTGAAGATTGACAGTATTTTCAAATATTTAGTCCTGCTTATTAAACACTCCGAGGTACTTAATACCTTAAGTTTTCCAGAGGAGTGTTTTCGAAGTGGGATTCAGTTTTCAAACTTGTGTGCATTGAATCTTTACCATAATTTCCCTGTTTTCAGCTCTTTCCCCTCAGTCACAATAGCTATGTAATAAAAGATTGGAATTATTTTAGAGACAAACCACATTTTCTTCTTATTTGTCCCATGTTAGGAAGCAGGCCAATTAGTTTTTGATAAGAAGTCGGAGAAAAAATTCTGTCCCTGGCATAGAACAAGTACATTAAAATTTAGCTGCAAACGTAAATTGCTGGAAAATTCAAAGTGCCCGCAGGTGGTCTTTTCTAAAATAAACACATAGGCAGCCTTAACTGTGTGGATCAATGTCATGATAGTAAACATACTACACCAGAATTTTTAATCGTTTGAGTACGCTTATTAACATATGGCTTCATTATGACTTTCAACTTGCTATGAAATGCATAATGTAGTAAGTTTATAGCTAAGAAAGCATGTAACCAAGCAACAGTCTGTTAAGGATATTATAAAATAACTTTGTTTGTTTGTCTGTTTGTTATTTAGTGCATTCATAGGGATCTGGCCGCAAGAAATATTCTTCTCACTCATGGTCGAATAACAAAAATCTGTGACTTTGGCCTGGCAAGAGATATAAGGAATGACTCAAATTATGTGGTCAAAGGAAATGTAAGTATATGTGATATGTTATCCACCTGTTTTAAGTTAGGGATGTTCCTGTTCTCTCAACTTCCAAAAATCTTTCTTAGACAGAAATCTAGATTTCCTAATCCTGCTGTTAGGTTTGAGCTGGTCGGGAATGTGAAAAGGGGCAATTGCTGACATAGATGCGTGTGCTGACAAAAGCCCTAATATATACATGTTGTTATGCTGTAAAAAACATCTGAATGCATGTCATGGTGGAGGAGATGTTTTTGCTGCGCATGTATAACACACCATCTCTCTGTTGCATATGAATATGCTAGAAGTTACAGCTCTGTGACTAATTGCAAGTTTTGCTATTGCAATATTCTGATAGGTCAACCCTAAAAAAATATTTTGAAACATTTGCTGTATTGGGATGTTACTGAAATACTGGCTTTTGCTATACAACATCATTCAGACAACAGAAATGGGATTCTAAAGTCTAAATTTATTGATTAGGGCATAGTGAGAGGTTAGAAAGCCTTAGTTTTCTCTGATTCCATATACAGATTTTAACCTCATATAAATAACAAATGCAGCTTTAACTTGCAGCTATAGGTCAAATCCTGTAATAGTGTTGGAACAAGACAACAAATCTTTAAAACCCCCTATGCAGAAGAGTACCCATTACGCTAGCACCTACCAGACCTCTGCAGAGGTAGAAAGACACTTTGAAGCGATGCAGATTGCATTGTCAGTAACTTGAAGTCCCCTTTAAAGTGCTAGAGTAGTAAAAGGAGCCCTGCTACAAAAGAAAATCAAGCCTGTCTGTGATTAAAACTGGAGAAGTGTGCTACGAGGTAGAGGTCTTTTGCATCCAAAACTGATTTTTGCTGCCTGGATTAATGTTTCAGGTCTGCATCAGGTATGTGCAGCCATCCACTGCCTTCAGGGTACACTCATCTCTCACTTACACCATTTTTTACAGAAAATGAGGTCCTCCCCATCCCAGCTGACTGCTCAGCAGTCAAGGGTCAATCACTTGCTAGGGACTTGACACGATCTGAAGGTTGCCCATCCAGGTTTCCAGCATCTTCATAACTGATGAAGAGAGCAAATTCCACACCTGAGCATTCCTCACTGAAGTGGTTTGCCAAGCGCAGTTACTTGAGGCGCCATGAACCAAGAGATTATCTCGGATATCTCTGATGCTCTGCTGTCACCCAGCAGTCCCTTGATGTCCCAGGTACCTACAGCATCCCCACTGTAGGCTCTGGGAGAGAAAGTGCTTTTGTGTTTGTCTTTGACAACAATGTTGGTACCAGCCCCTGGATGGCTAGAATTTGAGGTTAGGGAACAATGGGAACCCAAATGATTCAGGAGTGGCTGTATTGGCAAAATATTGAGTGGCACTTACTGTACGAAAGCTGCTTTCAGGCTCAGGGTCAGGTCAGGAGCTGCTTGATCCGTCAAGGCTGGTAGGAGTGGGAAGTGCAGATCCGCAGCTTAGGCGGGAAGTGGGCGGTAAGTAATTAAATTTTACGTGTCTAGGCCACACTTTACGTTTCCTGAGTTGTCTGACAACAGGATTTTACTTAGCCTGAAAGGGTCAGAAGAGGATAGGCTGCAGCTGCCCTGGGAGAGAGGAAGCAGTGGCCGCAGAAGGCATCTGTTTGCATCTGGCCTGATCTTAACCCAGATGAAGGCGTGCTGGGGCAGGATAAATGCTTAAGACTGAAGCCTGGTCGGCTCCCACAGTCAGACAAGAAAAGGGCAAAGTAGGGAGAGGAAAGACTTTGTCTGTTCCCACACAAATGTATGAAACATGTCAATATATATTTCTTTCAGGTTAATTTTCTTTTTTTTTTTTTTTTTTCCTCATACAATAAGGAGCTAAAGCAGATGTCTTAACCATTGACTAAAGCCTTGAAGCATTGTATGTAAGGTAGCCAGTCCACAGAAGACTTGAGTGTTTGCATAAGAAACCATGCCACGTTCATAGAGATATTTTTCCTTTGATTTCCTGCAGTTCCTTATAAACCAGTAAGCAGAAAATCAGAATGCAAGGAACTGCACAAGTTTGGTAGACCCATAGAGAGATGAATCAGTAACAACAGTGCAGCACATGGAGTCTCTAGAACCAGGGATTTCCATTTTTGGTTGGATTCTTCTATTGAATTCACATATATTTACAGCACATAAGTATAAAAGGTTGATTTTATATTGTAAATTTTTTATGCCTTATGACCATTGTCTTAATTTAATCCTTTTTCCCTGGAAAGGCTCGTCTCCCTGTGAAGTGGATGGCACCTGAGAGTATTTTCAATTGTGTTTACACTTTTGAGAGTGATGTCTGGTCTTATGGGATATTGCTTTGGGAACTCTTCTCTTTAGGTAAGTTCCATCAAAATCTGTACTTTAAGGGACTTCCATTTCATCTTGGTTTTGCTCCATATGTAGAAACCCCGTTGCTCACCTGTTCTCCCAACAGGCAGCAGCCCATATCCAGGGATGCCCGTGGACTCCAAGTTCTATAAAATGATCAAGGAGGGATACAGGATGTTCAGCCCTGAGTGTGCGCCCCCTGAAATGTAAGTGAGCAACCAGCACCTCCGGTCACCACACATAAGCAGTGATGCAAATGAAGGGAACCTTCCACATTTGCATGAAGACTCTTTGTACTGTCCAATTTTTTTGATTGTTTGTTTTGTTTGTTTGTTTTTGGTTTTTTAATTAATTTTTATTTTAAGTTATTTAACGTTTTAAATAATTCATGTAGTCTAACCAGCGTAGTATATGTCAGCATTGCTACAAGCAATGTAACACACTCATGCCTTGTACCATCTGATCACTTTGTCTGGGTATCTGCTCCGTGTCAATAAGTTATTGACAGATCACAGCATGTATTACACATTTTTAATTCCGATGGAGCAGTCAGTGAGATGTATCATCAGGCTGTACAGCGTCTGCATTTGTGCTGTATTTCTGACTGCAAGAGGACTGGCTACTTACCTTCTTCATGAGCCGTCTCCAATTCACTGTGTTGTAAATGGCCTGGTACTTAGCAAGCTGTCAAAGAAAACTGTGTCCAGAGACTCTCATTAGCACTGGCTCCTTTGTTGTCATAAGCACGAGTGTTAGCAGAGCTATTTCTTTTCTTAAAACTAATTTAAACAACATTAACTGTGCAAATGGGTCACATTTTTCTGTCAAATAACAATGCAGGTGAGATAAAAGCTCTCAGGTTCCCTCATCAGCAGTACTTAATTTTAGCATCTTTGCAGGTATGACATAATGAAGAGTTGCTGGGATGCTGATCCTTTACAGAGACCCACTTTTAAACAGATCGTGCAGCTGATAGAACAGCAGCTTTCAGATAGTGCTCTCCGGGTAAGTTTGGGCTCCATATGGATCATCAGTTTTTTGGAGTCAAAGCAGTTTCAAACAAGACATTAGACCAGAGCTCAGAAGAATAAATTTTCATTTATTCTTCATTAATTTTCCAGTGTTATTTATGTAGCTCTGCATTGGAAGTCTGGGTGATAGGAGTGATGTACAGGCTACTCTCTTTTTCCTTTTCACGTCCTTAAGCAGTAGGTGTGTAAGTCTGTACACGAAACAGGGTCCACCAGCTGGAGGAATCTCTATCCATGGTTGATGTTTCTCACTCAAAATATACTTAATAATTTTGATCTTACAAAACGTAGTGCTACTGCTTAGGTTCATCTTACCTTAAACTATGAGAAAATCTGTTCATCTGGGAAAAACCTCAGACATTAAGTATATTTAGCTTTAATTAGAAAAACTTCCTGAAGGAAGGAGTTGAGCTTTTGCTGCTCCTCAGCCTCTTACCTCTTACTTCACCTAGCTGTATTTATATAATCTATGAGGTATGTTGGGACAAGTGTATTCACCATTCTTTTGACCATTCCCTAGTAAAAGCATGTATAGAAGGTAACTGGGCAAAACAGTGCAAAGAAAAAGTGGAGTCACATCAGAGACTTGAATTTTCTCTCACAATGCCACTGAGTGTAACTGGGTTTTAGAAAAGCAAGTTTAAGCTGTGGTTTAAAAATAAAGCTTCCCTTTACCTTCTAGATGCCTTGTTTGGGCACAGAGTGCATGGCTTCCTGACAATTTGAGAAAAGAGGAAACTGAAAGCTGCTGGTGTTCAATTGCATCCTGTAGCATATTTTTGGCAGGTGCAGGCATTACTAAAACAAAAACAAGAATGTGAAGAAAATATTACCGAGGTTTCTGGGGGGGCATTCTAGTAATAACCCGAGCTGTGTTTTTTCAAGCTCTTTTTAAATTTAGTATGCTGCTAAATGTAATAGTAAATAAATAAATACAGTATGTTGCAGTGGTTTTAGTAATGGAGATTGGGGTTCTTGAGTCTTAAAAATGCTGTTATGCCCAAGACCTGTTGAAACTGTGTGTTTAGATTTGTAAAGAAACACCTGAGCTGGATGCTCCTCAGGTAGTGTAGCACAGAGTGGGAGATGGCTCACAAAGGTGAGCTCTCCAGGTAGGTGTGAAGGTACAGAGCGATCTGCAGGGAACTGACAGCAGTGTTTGGCTTCTGCAGGTCTATGCAAACTTTTCAACTCCACCTTCCAGTCAAGGAAATGCTACAGATCACTCCGTGAGGATTAACTCGGTGGGTAGCAGTGCTTCATCTACTCAGCCTCTCCTGGTACGTGAAGATGTTTGAGTGGCACCTGAAAGAAGAGGAGCCCAGGTGTACTCGCTGTTTGTATTGTGCAGGGGGTGAGAGAGGGAGGGCTTCAATAATTTCTCTTACTTTTACTCACTACTACCACTGTGTAGCTGAAACGTCGTTGTAATACTGTTCTTTACCACACACTGTTTCACATAATCTGTTGAGCACGGTTACAGGCATCATTGCAATGTTAACTGAAGCTGTATATATTTTGCTATATTGTGTGTATTTGCAGTAGAGCACCAGATCTAAAGAAAAAAAAAATCCTGAGCCATGGTATGGAATGAGATGACTACAGATGATCAAACCAAATCTGCAGCGATCCTTCTCTGGATCCATGCCTGGAAAGCATGTAGTCACTTTTCTAGTAAATCTTGTTTTGTTGAATTTAAGAAATAAACATATAAAGCTAACTGCTTTGCAAACCCCTTTCCACATCCAGCCAAGCCAGAGAACCTTTCCCAGGCAGATACTGCAGGTTGGAGGCCAGCAAGGGGACTGTGGGTACCTGGGCAAGAGAGGTGTATGTCCAAAGGATGTGGTGGTCTGCACAGCAGCAGACCCACCAGAGAGCTCTGGGGCTTGAACCAGAGGCAAGGAAAAGAGTGTGGACCTCGGTCTTCATTTTCTACCTGTGCTGTCAGCCATGCAGATCTGTCACTAGGTTTCTGTGGTCCACATCCCACTGGCCTGTCCCTGCTGGGTCACATCCCACCACAAGAGCATCGCCCACAGTTGAAGCCGGAGGGATGAGATACTTGATAAAAGCAGCGTCCCAGTGTTCACCAAAGATAGGTGGGACATGCCAAGATGGTCAAAATACAGGAGGAGGGTCACTAACAGTAAATGGTGTGTTGGGAAGAGAAGCCGTTTAACGAGTCATCTTATCTTGGAAAGAGCAGAAGCAAAAAATTCTGTCCTGGGAGCCCTTTGCTTATCTTGTCCTACCCAGGTGAATATTTCCCACAGGCCAGCTTGGATAATGCTCACTGGAAAGGGCTATTCCCCCTGTGACAAGTCATTTCATCTTCCCATCTCTATAGTAGCGCTGAGATCATAATGAAGAAGAGCTGAACTGGGAAGCACTGAATTTTTAAATGGGATAGAACAACACATCCCTGCGGTCTTGTTTGACAGATATGAGGCTTTGGGGTCAGTATCTGTTGTGCTTAAGTATCTTGTAACCCCTTCCCATCAGAAATACTGCTGGTTCTTTTTTTCACCTTTGTTTCTGTCACCTAGAAATTAGCATTGAGAGAAGCATTTTTCAGAGACAGAGTACTAGTTAAGTACCTATTTATTTACAATGCACTTAAGCACTCTGTAACTTACACTTTACCAGGATTTTGGTTGAGTTTACATGCATTTTAAATATGTAACTAACTGCCCAAATGCAAGATAATTGTAAATACACACACTGGTAGTATATTTTAGGTAATGTTGAATACCACACTCTTTATATACCTGTGCATTTGGTTTATTGTTACAGGAATTTGTCTTTCAGAGTTAGTAAAAAAGTAGCCATTTGCACTGAACTTACATAGGCTGTTGCACCTTCCAAAGTTAGCCAGTTGTTTGGAGGCACTCTTATGCATACTTGTTGTTGAGCATTTTCAGTTTAATGCTATAAAAGCTCTTTCGTAGTGTGTTGGCTTTCAGAGCAACTGTAGACAAACTAGATGTTATAATTATAGATGTCTCGGTACTTAATGGACACTTAGCTGAAAGAGGTTTGGGTTTTTTCGTTCTTAAAATTTATATTTTTATAATTTGGGGATTTTTGAAACTTATTTTGCAATGGCTTGGTGTTCTGAATGATTTTATGCGTTGTTTTTGTAAATATGGAAATGTAGCAATAATGTCCTTTTGACTATTCTCAGTCCTTGAGTCTCAAAAATATTTTTATATATATATATGCAAAAACTATATGTATAAATATGTAAGTGTTTGAAAGTTTATGAAACACTTATGGATATGTTGCTCGGTTGTAGAATTGCAGTTCAGAAAAGTTCAAATAAATCTGTAAATATGTATTCAGATGCTACCAATGTGTACTATGTTAAGATGGAATATTTTCATGTAAGTCTTAATAAATTCTTGGGTTGAAGCAAAATCTCAGTGTATGGCCACAAAGAGGTCAAGTTGGGCATTCTGAAGCACTTTTTTCAGGTGTGTACCAGAAAACTTTGATGGTTTTTCATTATGAAAGTTCTTTATCTGTGTAATATGGGCATATGGGACAAATACTTGGGTACTTAGACATAACTTGATGCTGGAAAAAAAAATCAACTAGAAGATTGATCCCATAGACTGCTGATGCAATCTGCATGTCATAAACAGTATTACTTAAAATTGAACAAAAACATCTCATAAAATCTCCACGTTATTCAGGGTATGGTTGGAAGGCAGTTGGAGCCCCTCTGCACACACATGCAGTTGTACACAGTCTTATTCCCTCCTGTGTGCTGGCACTAGCGCTCCTGCTGGGCTGGCCATACACAATGCCTTGGGGAGAACACATAGTTTGGTTAATTTTTCATCTTTAATGAGTCAGTTCCATTGCATCTTGTTGTTTTCCCAGTGGTAGGGCGTGATACTAATGGCCTGCATTTTGGGTTGTTTGTCCTAGTGAAGTCAGGACTGGTCAAATGTCCATTAGGCTTAAAAAGAAAAATAGCAGCAACTGATATATTCCTTAGCACTGCCTGGGTTTTGGTACATCAAGAGAAAACATAATGCTTCCCTTGCAGGGCCAGGTACCACGTATCTCAGGGGACATCCTCTGCTTTAGTTACTGCAGGATTAAAGTCTGCGAGTTATCTGCTCCATCCTGTGCTGCAGTAGGCTTTGCACTGGCTGGGTTGTCTCATGATTTTATAGTAGATGAAGAGCATTTAGGCAGACTTGGTTAGGACTATCCTCCCAAAAGCCCTGATAATTCCTGTACGAGACAGACCTCAACCTTTTTGGTCCCTAAACATTTCTGTTCCATCTTCCTTGAATTGCTCCACTCCTTTAGAGTTTCATTTTTAAAACAGCTTCCCTTTTTTTTCTTTCTTTTTTTTTTCTTTCATTTTTTTTCCTTTTTCTTTCTTTTTTTTTTTCACTCTGATCTTAGCTCTGTTTTTTAAAACTAATTATGAAAATTCAGAAATAATTTTGGCAGGAGGCAAGAGGTATAAGCTTTGCCCCTACCAACTTTAACATCATTTTTAATAACACTTCAGAAATTACCAAGACTGTGGCAGAGGTTGAACCATTGTTTCTCCTGTTGTACCTGCACCCCCATTCAAGCAAAGCAGACTTCATATTGAGACATCCCCATAGCTGAATCTGTACAAATAATTCAAGAATTCTCTTTTAATATCTCCGAAAGGGTTGTTTCATGTATTTATTGGGTTAGCATATATTTAATTTCATTTTCTTGAAATGTTTCCCCTTCTGAAGCAACCTAGAACTCAGCAGTCCAGCTTTTTTTTTAAAAAAAAAAAAAAAAAGTCTCATATTTTCTTACTACAAGGCTTGCAATGATTATTGGCTCTGTTCTTGTTCACAGTCACACAGACCATTTCTTGCTGAATTATTTTCCTATGCCAGTTCTAGGCAATTACTTACATGGAAAGGCACCTTAGGAACATATTTAATAGATAATTTATTTGTCCTTCAAATCATTATTGTACCCACACATAAAGAGAAACCAGCACCATGTTACCACCATGGACCATCGTGGACCTAATACCTGAAGGGAGGCTGTCAAAAAGATGGAGCCAGACTCTCAGGGTGCCCAGTGCCAGAACAAGAGTCAATGGCCACAGACTGAAATAAAGAAGGTAGCTTCCAAACATTAGGAAAACACTTCAATGTTTCCTAGCTAGCCAAGTCAACAGGTTGCTGGTAGCCAAGTCACCAGGGAAAGACTTGTCACATCCTAGAAATGTTCACAGCAACCATTGGAAAGGTTGGACAACAGCATCCTTAATTCTACTGTGTTGTAGGCTGAAACTGAGAAAGTGAAACGTTTCCCTCTTCCTGTACATGGATTAGGAAACTTCCTACTTGTCCTGTGGGGAGGTCTGAGTCTCAACAGAAGACAAAGAGCAGTTGCATAGAGTTTTTAGCCCCTGGTTTAGGACTGAAAATACAGTATAATGAAAATATGAAAACCTACTCTGCAGTTCTGTTGTGGTTTCCACCTTCAATTGCCATGTTTCCTGAGCACTAATTTCTTGAGATTACTCTGTAACTAGCAAGTACATGACAAAAAAATTGCTCTGAGGCTGTGTTTTCTGAAATGTTGTCCGTATTTCTTAAATTGATTATCAGTCACTCTTTCTGATGGTAACTATTATCCATCAGCTGCCAGCCAGGCAGCAGAGATGATTTACTAGCAGCAATTTCTCCTGTGACTTGATTTTTCTGTCCGTGTCCTGGAAATCATTTCAGCTAGCTTGTGATGGGCAGTAGGAACCAGCTGACCCTGAAAGCGCTGTGTGCTCCTCTCTAAGCAATGTTAGCAGCATCAGATAAGGGCTTCTCGTGATGGGTTTAATGCCACCCAACCATCAGTTACCTTGAGGGAAGGCACAGTGTGTAGCTTCTCCAATAGGTCAGTATAAATCAGTGTGAGTTGCAAATTACTGTGGTGTTTTCTTTAGCTGCAGAAAGTGCAAAATAATCTTTGACTTCCCCTGAGTGCGTGTATTCTGAAAAACGCAAGCATCAATGGCTACCTGCACTTTTGTGGGTTATACTGCTCTTGGCTGGTCTAAATGTCCTTACCAAGCAGAGTGGCTTGCTATCAATTGTGGTTGTGGCAGGTTTCGGTGTGGTCATCAGAGAAGAAGGGTAGCTGAGAGGGGCAGCTAAGCACTCACTTGGGGTGACTGGAGAAATAAGTGACACTCGCCTTGCCTGCTTGGGGTGTGAGTAGTGCTGCTGAGCAGGGCAGTTGGTTGACCTGGGTCATGCTGCCTTGGTGGCTCAGGGACAAAGGGAGTGATAGACATTCCTCATGCCTCTGGGGCAATATGCTGGATTTGTTCATATCTGTTCTGAGTTAAAAGGGCGAAACAATTGAAACATGTATATGAGATGAAAATGCTTTTGCATTTTCCCTTTCAGACATTTTTCATTCAAGAACTGTTTGCATTTTACTTCTTTTGCTGGGAGGCAATAACCAAATTACCTTGTCATGTTGGTCCAGAAGTAAGTTTTTCTTGGAAACTTCCAGAGTTCTTATACAACCTGTTGTGGTTTACAACTCACTTTGGCAGGGAGAACTTTGCTGAACCAAAGCACCCAAACAAAATGCTGCACTGTGTACTGACTTGGTCTCAGGCGAAAAAAAACAACAGATCAAAAAGGGCAATTGCTCCACCAAAATTGGGAATGAGTTGCAGAGCCTCCTGCCCACCTGAGGGCATCCCTGAGATGCCATATGGCTAAGAGCAGCAGAAGAGAAGCTGCAGACACAGCCCACTGAGCCTTTTGTGCTGGGAACCATTTGATCTATCCCTTCCCTACTCACACCCGCAAAGGTCTCCTTGCTCATCCTGTCGTTCGCAAGTGGCTTCGCTTTGAGGAACAGGAGCGATTACTCATGCATTACTCATGCTTGCCCTGCCTCTCCTCTCTCCTGTTCCTCCTTTATTCTTACCATCTCAGAGGTGAGATGACAGATTTTGTCAATAACCTGTTAAAATGAGATTCCTAGCCAGGTGCCAGTTCTTGTATTGAGTCAGCTATTTTCCTGTGTACCAACCAGTTGGCCAGTCTGAAGCCATGAAGTTCATGAACTTTGCAACCTTCTGATTTTAAGGTCACCCTCTGTGACCTTAAGAGAAAGAAAGAAAAGAAAGAAAATTCTCTGTCACATGTGGGGACCAGACAGGAGGTAGCTGGATAGCCATTTGTACCACTCAGAGGCAAAAGAGAAGATTTGGCCATTCTATTTTAAAATTCAGTTAAAACTAATAGCAGGCTTCCCTCCCATCATTTGCCTTGAAAACTTTGAAATCACCACAAGATCAAAACTGTTGTAGCACATTTTAGCTATTCAAGCTGAGAAAAATAAGACTGCAAAGGGCACTAGGGGAGGAGGGTTAAGTAGGTTAAAAACCTCTGTTTTAAAAATAGAAATAAATGTTTACACAGCATATTTGTTAGCATCCTTTGAACTATCTTGATGAAACTAGGTAGGATAAAATCAAATCTCTTCACAACAGTTAGGTATTTAACTCATTTTGGAAGTTTCATTCCCTGATTTTGGAGCTTCTAACCCTTATGGTTGTGGAGATCTATACAAACGTGAGCAGTACTGGCACAAATCCCCCAAGGAAATTAATATAATCCAGGGTTATAATTACTTTTCAAAAGCCCCTTAAGATTTCAGAGGGCTGGAGGCATCACCTGGGAACACCCACGCTGCCGTGCAGTGGAGCACCAAGTTGCAGCTCCAGCAGCAGCACACAGGCCACAGCTGGCTGCTGTGGGGCAGTCTGCATCCCCTCTGTCATCCTCTATCATCTCATGAGAGCTTTCTAAGAGTTCTCTGGCTCCTCTGATTGATTAGCAGCCATTTTTTGAGTTTCACTTTGAGTTTCTGCAGCAGAAAGGGCCAAGCAAGGTGCTCAGGTGGGGCAGCAGGAGCTGTGGGACTCCAGTGTGGAGAAGAGCCCCCCAGGGCACTGGCGCTGGGCTCAGTCTTTGGGGCCATCTGTGGTACTTCAAGGGTCAAGGGCAAAGCCAGCACTACATCTCACAGGCCCCCTGCACAGAAGCCACCAGTGTGTGATGGAAGACACAAATTTCTCCAGGACCGGTAAGAGTTAACCTAGAGGATTTGCCTCACAGGTGGCCTCTGTTCCTCTGGCAGTTAATCCCAGCAGGAAGAATATTACCTGCTTTCTTACAGGCTCTGTCCCAAATAACTGGGAAGAGGAAAAAAAAATTAATGATCTATAATGCTTCAATGCTTTTTTTTTTTTTTTTTTTTTTTTTTTTTTCTATTACTGCTTAATCAAGCTGCCTCACAAGCCTTGGATCTTGCTGTGTTTAATATTTTTTATTTTTCTATTAAGGCCTAACTACGCAGCATTGGGGAAGATATTGTTTTTAGGCAAACTGTTCAATGCCTCTCCAGCAGCAGGGAGGCTCCAGTTCCCTCCTCGTGCTGTGTTATTTTGCTCCTTAATGTGCTGCAGCTGCAGAAAGTGCCGTCCTGCAGGCAACCGCGCTGTCGAGACGGGCAGCATGTTGTACACGAGCCCCTTTGGCCTTGCCCTGCACTGCTCGAGGAACAAACCCCCCTTTAATCATCTTCATAAACTATTGTTGCAATTGCGTAGGATTCCCAGGCCGTGTGATCGTCATGTGTGCTGCTCACCACCCGGGCACTTTTCTAATCACCAGTGATAGATGGATGTACCTCCTCGGGATCAACCAGCGCTGTTAGCCTTGCCCTGAGCAAGACATCTGTGGATGACCATATGACAGCGTTTTGGACCTGCTCTTATCATTTACACAAAGCAAAGAGCATTTACAGCATCATTTCCTGAAGTGAAGGAGAGGAAGGAGGGGGGAGGCTGCAGGAGAGCAGCAGTTTGTCCTGTTTTTCACTGCAGAAAATAATTTAGGACTAAATACAACACACCTGTTTTCTCATGCACTGCCTTCAGTTCAGGAACGGGGAGAGAAAAATGAGGTTCTTGAGAGAAGTTCAAAGTATTTCACGTTGCACAGTGCAGGGCCATTAGCAAAGTAATCACAAATGATGAGGGAAATATCTGTTAACCAGCTGGAATGAATTTCGGAAACCTCTTTCATTGTCTAGTACCTGGACAGTCCAGGGAGTCATTTGTATTGTGTAAGAAATGCCTTAAGAAATAGCATCGCAGTATGGCCAAGGGTATTTTCTGTAGGTGCTGTAGCGCAGCACACAGCCACTGTCACCAGCCCGGAGAACCCATGCAGAATCGTCGTGTTTTTTTTGTTTTTTTTTTTTTTTTTTTTTTTTTTTTTTGAGACAGCTTCTTTAGAGTAGAGCCTGATTTTCATAAAGTCCACAGATATGTAAAATTAGGGTTGTGGACAAGGAGCAGCACATCTTCTTGCAATGCAGGAGCAGGCACAAAAAGTTTATTGTTTTACACTCACGTGTGCAAAAGCAAATCAGATGTCACAGCAAACTGCAGACCCCACTTGTGCTGTGCGATCGTTACAGTCACATGAGAAGCTATCTGGATTGCTTGGCACCCGAATTGTCATCTGTGGTTATGTAGCAGCCTAACCACAGCGATACCTGCAAATATGGTTAAAGCTGATCTACGGCATATCAGCTGGAGGAGGAAACATCTCTGCTCCTTCACACAAGGAACTTGAACAAAAAGCTGTTCTGTGACTGCTCTGTGACACAAAACAGCCTCTGGGATTCAGTGGAAGTTTTAGAAAACAGTCTAAAAACAGCTTTCCTGCACTGAAGTGTCATTATTCTCTATTTTTTTTTTCTAGTGGCAGATTTGTCCAGGCGCAAATTCATACAAAAATAGAAAGCCATATAAGATGTCAAGAAGTGGGAAGAAGATGAGGAATACCAAGGTTTCCAGTGCACGAGCTGGATGGCTGTCCAGGCTGGGCTGACCCAAGGCAGAGAGCAGTGGGGTTCCTCCTCGAGGGGCTGGCAGCTGGCGAGGCAGATAAGCATCCAGTGCCGCTGCGGTTGGGTGTCCCGTGAAAGCCAGAGCTGCTGAAGGCCATTCCCTCCCTGGTGGGGAAAGGGGGGTTGATTTTTTGTGAACCCATGTGGAAGGGGAAGCCACACAGCAGTGCTTTGCGGGAGGGAAGGAGCCCTGCGGTTGTCCTTACGTTGTGGCAGAGTCGTGAGGGTGATTGTGCTGGGCCTCAGGCCCCGTCCTGCTGCTCTTAGCGCTGCATCAGTTTGGTGCCTTGTGCTTGTCCCTGCTAACTCTTGACAGTGACAGAAACTCACAGAGATTGCACATTTGGCTGCCAACTCCACCACTCTGCAGTGCACAACGCCAAGAATAGGGAGGTGTTAGAAATGGGCGCCCTCTTGAGGGCTGGGCCTTGGGATAATTTCCCTTATCGCTATCCCTCGGGAGCCCTCCTGGCTGGCAAGGCAGGCTGGTTGCGTCGTATGACACCACTAAACTTATCTAGAGACGTCTGAGACTCCAGCCGTGTCCCTGGAAGAAGAAATACTGGCCTTTGGTGCTGCGGACTTGGGCAACGACCCCATCAGCTGCCCCAGGGGAGGCTGGAAACAAGTCACCCATCACATTTACCTCATGGAGGGAATATGTCTTCTTTGGGCAGTGACTGATGGCTGGCACCCTGCAGCATGAGGCTGAGTAGCTCTGGCTTTCCATCTTGCCCCACGTTGACATAGATCTTTGTGATGGATATCTGTCATGAACTTTCTCTTCTAAGAGACCAAAAGTCAGCAAAGCCTTCTTCAAAACAAAACTAGTCAAATATTTCCCTAGCTCCCTGAGCAGCTTTGTGCAGATTTTATGCAGTTGGTAATGAGGTTCCAGGTCATTTCTTATTTTGTGTACCATCTGCTGCAGTGGGAAATAACCAAATGTATTTTATAAACACCATATGAATACGGTTCATTTTGTCTAATAATGCCTAAATCCTCTCTCCCAGCTAAGTATATGCTGAACTTGAAAAGACCATTCCTGAACATCAGTACAGCTCCTGAAAGTCTATCACTTCCAAGCAGACACATTCAATATGAGTCTTTTTTGCGATATATTTTAGCGTTTTACCCTGACTGGAGAAAGTGGGCTGTACAGGGCTGCTGTGACAGCCAACTACAAATCTATGCATTGAGACTTATGCATATGATGCAGATTATGACATGATTATGACATGACTATGCATGACAGACATTGTGGAGACTCAAAAAAAAAAAAAAAAAAAAAAAAAAAGTACCCCAGAATTCCCATTATTTTTCCACTTATTGTTTGTGCAGCATTTTTCACCCTGGTGTCCAGAGACCTTTAGTAATGAAGAAAGACTGGATTTTTTTTTATTTTATATATATATATTTTTTTCCCAAATGCCCATAGATGGGACAGAGAGCCTTGCCTAGACTTTCCCTTCGCCTCTGAGGATGCTCACAGGTACCAGAATAGCTCCTGACAGAGCATCGTCTTCGTTACATCCCCACCAGAGCTTCCCGACACCCACCTCTAGCACCCACCTCTTGTGCATCTGCTCCCTTCCCCATATGCCTTGTTGCTCACCGGTGGAAGCTGCAAGGGGCTGCGAGGGAGGGTTCTGTGGGACCGACAGTGTCTGGAGGTGTGCAGTGAGACTGCTCCAATGCACAGAGTACTTTGGGTAATTTGGGCTGGAAGGAAAAACCTCTTCCTGGCAAAGAAGTAGTTGGCTTACTTGAACTACTGGCAGCAGCATACAGCAGCATATTAACGTACCTTTGAGGTTTTTTGTTTTGTTTTGTTTTTCTGCAACTGTAATTAATTGATTCCTTTGTAAAATTCTAGATCATGAATAATGAAATACATTAAATAAACACAGGTCTGATACTGATGCCTGTGCCATTCCATTAAGGGTCTTATTGAAGCAGAGGCAGTTACCATCAGATTTTGTTTGGAGGTTTCAGTTCAGGAGGCAATGTTTATACACAGCACAACCTACTACCTGGTTCTTTAGCAGGTATGATCGTGTGCTTCATGGTGTGAAGAAACAGCTGCATCCAAGCAGCAGCATCCCTTTTGCCTCCTACTTCTTTTCCAAACACACACATGTTCAGTGAACAGCAGCCTGTGACTGTGGCTGGAGGCTAATGGTTTCAGAAAGTTTGCTTCATGGGGTTTTGCTTGTTTAGCTTATTTTCTCCAGATTTATTTCTCTGCCTCTTCATGGCATTATGGAAGCCCAGTGAAGTCAGGAGCAACTTCTGTTCCCTCTTTAATCTCCAGATCCTTAGCTGCTTTTATCAAAGCCTTTTCCATGGCCTGAGGGCCCTGGGCAGACAAGGAGGATGTAGGTGATGCCTGACACCAGGAACATTTCAGCTTGGCAGCAGCTCTTCCTCCTGCCCAAAATGACATTTCTGAGCATCAACCTCTTCCACCAGTTGTGAACTGATTCTCTTTTTGATGCTCTTATCTTCACTCTGCATGCCATGACCGACCATACCTTTTGGGGTGTTTCCTTCTCCTTTTTCTATAAGTTCCTGTTTAGAAAGAGATTTTAAGTAGCCTCTTGCTAACCAAATCAGCAACTTTTTTTCTTGCATTTTCCTCTCCAGTGCAACATTGCCTTGTTTTCATTTCAATGAGTTATTTACAATAAAATAAAATTTAAAAAAAAAAAAATATCCCAGAACAAGATCATTCTCCCTCTTTTAGTCTCAGACATTACTTCATCTAATTGCAATGCCCTGAATGAGGATCTAAGCATAATCCTCAGCATAAGTGGGGTGGAGGAGAAGGGAGAACATTTAAGATGCCTGCTACATTTGTCACCACACTCTTTCCAAATCACCCCCAACCTCAGGTTTGTCCACAGTGAAGATGCACTGGGAAAGGTAAGCAGTCAAGGGAAGAATAACCATAGCTATGCAAAAGATGAAACACTTTACTGGTCAAGGGGAAAAGTTAAAGTCAGATGGGAGTTGTCACAATTCAATAAAGAAATCAATGGGCTGTGGTGCAGTCTGGTTCCCAAATTGCCCCCTCTCCTGTCCTCCTGCGGGTGGGTCAGCCTCACCAAGTGATGTCTCAGCCATGCTGGCCTCAGCTGGGAGCAGCTGCAAGACATCAGGTCGGGAGGGAAAAGCTTTACCCTTGAATTCCAGCAGCAAAAACACACGGGAGCACTGAAAAAGAAATATGTCTAGAAGGCTGTCTTCAACCAAGTCCTGCTCTTTTTGGCATTGAAGCAGGTGGAAATAACCAGTTCAAAGATGGTGACTTTTGAAAACCTCAGACAGAGTATCTCTATAACAACCCAAAAAGTGAAGCAGATAAGCTAACCAGCTGCAGTTTTGTTCTGCTTTCTACTGCTGGATTTTTCCCTGTTCTTTAAGACAAAAATCACACAAGACAAATTTCTTTTTTTTTTTTTTAAGTACTTGCTTACCCCTAGATATATGTTTAGATTTTTCCCATTTTGGAGGTCAACTTCTGCGTAGTCCATTACTCTTCAAATCATCACCTAAACAGAATTCCAAATTTCAGCCTTGCCAAGATCACAACTTTGATTTATTTACCTAGTGAAATAGGCACACAGTTGCAAAATGTGCATAAAATACCATCATGCTGGAGCAAAGAATCAGAATCAACATTTGAAAAGCAGATTGGGAAGGCAGCACGTGTTCATGTGTGTGTGTGTGAATGTGGGCTCTCTGGGAGCGTAATTTGTCCTTTTTGGCATGGTGTGATGCTAATTGCAGTGTGCTGAGTTCTCTGTACATGGACTTTGTGTGGGGATTTTTCCCCTCCTGAGTATAAGACCATTTAGACTGCATGTGTTTTTTTTTAAAGTAAAATTAGATGCCTGCAGAAGGTTTACAGTAATTCACTTTCAATTTAGAGCTGTTTTTTGAACCAGAACAAATAGATGAGCATCTGTTGCCCTGAAAATTACACAAAATGTAGTCACCATGCAAAAATCAAACATCTCTGAAAATGATTATTTTGGCTACATAATCAAGCAAGCAATTATTGCATTATCTACAAAGTATGATCATACATTATTAATATATTTTCAGAGAAAAAGGTTTTAGTAAATGCAGTTTTTCTGGCTTTTATGATACTCAAGACCCAAACATAATTCTAACTGATCGAAAATACTTCACAACTTGTCATTTCCCAGTTTCAGATTCACTTTGGTTGGGCATGAGAGACAGTAAGGACAGAGCAGGAAGAGCAGAAGGACATGGACATTTGTGTAAGTGATTACAGACATCCTTCCTATGTGTCATGCATATCCCAAGCTGGAGAGCCAATTTTCCAGTGGAAGGGGATTTAATGAATGCAAACAGTATAGTGTGCTGTGCTATATACAGTGCATTGTATTCATAAGTTCAGATATACAACTGCACATGCATTTTTCATCAAGCACCAGAGTTTCATGTGATGCAAAGAGAAGAGGGGGGAACATTTTCAAAACTGGGGAAAGAGTCTAAATTAGGTGCTTGCTGACCTTTGAAGTTCTGCGCTGCTGTGACTTTGCAAACTAATTTCCATCTTCAAAAGCATCTTAAAGTGGGATTAATTTCAGTTAATTTCAGCTGTCTGGAAGTTAGACACGCCAGAGAAGCATCCACTGCCCACCCTGGCAGTTATTTTCTGGAGCCAAGGGAGAGACTGTTTCACCTGTCTTGGATGCTTACCCTGTGACTGGATGAATCACTCAAGCCTGCAAATCCGGCATTTATGCCGCTGAAGCCATGGGACGTGGATCCTTTAATCATTAACAGTTTCAGAGACTTTGCAAATGACTTCTGGAAATGGAAACTCAGTTTCCAATTAATTTACCTCAAACCTAACCTGACCTAGCCATGCAGGCTGCTTGCTGAGCTGCACATCATAAGCTAATACCAACAACTGGAAGGATCATTTGCAGCCCAGTTTTGGGGCAGGATCTCTCTGGGTCCTACTCTACTTCCTTTTCTAAAAGGTGCTTGGAAGCATATCCTAAAGCGTCAGCAGGAAATACTTGCGCCTTGTGGACACACAACCCAGACCACTTGGGACTCATTAGTCAAGATTCCTTTGAAGATAAGCTTCTTTAAGAGAAAACATAAGCAAAAACTAGCTGAGAAAAAAAAAATGTCCGAAACTTCTCCTAGTGCCAGAAAGTCTAGTAGAAAAAAGTAAATGTTATATGTGTGTGTGAAAACATCGGCAGGCAGGCATCACAATAATTAGTCATACTGATTATCACTAATGGGTGGCAGCACCAAATGCCATGGGATAAATTCATCCTTGGCATGCGGAGGGGTAATTAATCCTAAATGTACCCTTGTGATATAGGTAAGTAGTATTACCCTGGTTTGACAGACAAAGAGAGGTGATGTTTTGCCCTAGGCAATTCAGCTTTCCAGAAGGCTGATGATCATAATTTATAGTGGAGGATTACGCTATGCACTTCAGATGGGATTTCTTGTAACATCACCACATTATCCCGTAAAGAGATGCAGGGGGTAGTTAGTGATTTTGGAAAGCTGATCCCCAGTTAGAAAATTTAGAAAGCATGTTCATGTTGTACATGGGGCTATCTGGAAAACCTTTAAATAAAACATTGCCATGTATGTTCTGACACTAATGCCACTGTGAGGGAATCTTGCTCTTCAGTAACTCAGTGGTCGTCAGTTCAAAGTGCTCCCCAGAAAAGTGCTGCCGGGTGTGCACAGCTCTTGGTGGATCTCCCAGAGGAGGGAACATTTTAAAGCTGAGACTTCAAAGATGTGCTGCCCATGGCATGAGGAGACTTAAACCATATGCTGTATGTTTAGCATCTAATAGTTTCAATACGCAGCAACTTACAGCTTGGTAGACAGATTGGACGGTGAAGGTATTTCCTACACAGAAAGCCCACAAGGTACTTGCAAATAATTTTAAATTATAATAATAAGCTCCCAGGACACAGAAATCTAACTTTCTTGGCTGAGAATGAAGCTTGGGAGCAAACAAGATGGAACACTTTAACTCAGATGGAATGTAAGCAGCATTGTTGTAAGTTTCCAATGGTATGGTATGTTGTAGGAAAAACAGCATGTTATTGCAAGACAAAACCACGAAGGGCCTGAATTATGGCTGCATAACCTTTTTTCAATTACACAAGAAAATATATATACATACATGTTTTTTGCTACTTATGGTTCAAATTCTAGATGTCTCAGTCCAATAGTTAACAACTAAATTAATATTCCTTTTCTTACAAGCTGCTGGCTTCTTTTCTCTGAGAACAAGGTTTTGGAAGCCGAAAGCATTTAGGCATGTACTGAAATACATTAAATTAAAATGCTTTTTAATATGTGTATGGAACCTAGTAAACTAAACCCTGGTGTTACACAATTTCACAAATGCCCATGTCTACAAACACCCGTCAGGATGCAGGGAGCGTCTCCTTGGGGAATGGGCCTGCCTGAGTCCCATCTCATCCCTTTCTGAGCCATGGTCATGCACAGGGATCTTTGCAGTCCACACTATTAAAGGTTTTGAAGATGCTGGTGTTCCATCCATACTCAGAGAAAGTGGGGGTGGGAACCACCCAAATGTCTTCAGAAACAATGGAGAGCAAAATAATGGACAATCATTGCCTTTCCTACAGTGGTAGTAGTTGCCTCTGAATAAAGTTTGAGCTCTGAAGAAAGAATAAAGGTTTAAAAAATCTACTTAATTACAAAAGATTTCAAACTAGGAATCCCATGGCCAATGATCTAGGAACTAGTACACTATGTCTTCTCAAAATTAAGTACCGCTGCTGGGCAAAATGCTGCTGTGCCAAACTCCTTCGGGTGCACTGGTGTGCATACATACGTGTAGATGAGAGGGAAAATAACCCCCCCTAGCCCGCACAGTTTCAGTTTAGTCCCCCGCAACCATTGCAAAACTGGTTGGTTATATTTTTGGCTCCACCGAAAGGAAGCAGAAAGGCCCTTGCTGGGAGATCTGCGAGGCCTGCCGGTCTCGTGAGCTACAGATGCTCAGGAAGCCCAGGCACCCATGCGGCCTGTGCATAGGAAGCTCTGCCTGTCAGCTACCTCCAGTGGGGCCCTGCTCACCCTGTCCCCGTCCCCGTCCCCATCCCCGTGTCACCGCTCTAACCCCCGGCGCTTATCTAAGGTATCATAAGGCTTCCTCGCGCCCCGCCTGGCGTGTGGCAACCTGCCGCTGTGTAATTGCGTAACGAGGCAGTTACATAAGACGGGCTTAGGAAAGGGTCGGGTAATTAACAGCGAGTAACTGCCATGGTGTTCTGACAGCCTGAGCCCAGACAATTGGTACAGGGGGAAAAACAGCACGAGAGAATCTGTTTCCTGAGACGGTGCATGAGTGATTTAAATCGTCGTTAGGCCAGACCAAAACAGCTGGGCCTCAATCATTTGTCTATTTTAGGAGTTGTTCTCTAATCTTCAGGGATGGGCATCTATCTAATGATGGGGTATCATTTATGAGCCCAGGAAAAGCATGGCTCCTTGTTGTTGCAGCCTCTCGCAGGTCTCCACAGTCATGTGTGTGCAGCTGTGTCTTGGTCCAGTGCAGCCCAACGTGCTTCTTCACAACAGGACCAAAGGGATGCTCAGATGCTCAGCTGGCTGGCTGCAACCATTTTGCTAAGGGGACATGAGCACAACCGTGAGCACACCTACATGTTTACTCAAGAACGACACCATACCAAGAGGGAATAGATCAGAGCTGGCTCTGCTGCCTCAGAAGCTGCTGTAGATGTGAGTGAGGACCCTGCCAGGGTGAGCTGCCCCTTCCCCTGACCACAGCACATCTGAGCACAGGGGGCATTTTACAGCAAGGCTGGCTTTGCAGGTGAAGTATCACAGTGGGGTCAGCAAGCAAAAGTTCCCTTTGGTGTCCCCTCCCAGGTGACTGAATTGGGGACAGTTTTGTTAATTCATTTCCAGGCTCTGTAAAAATAAATGAATAAATAAATAAAAAAGGATAACATGCCCAAACTGTGTAAAATCAGGCAGGTGAGTCTGCAGGCAGTCATAAGGCAACTACAAACCCCAGAACAGAGAAGATGTTGGAAATCAAAAGATATCTCACACATGGGCATTCATAAAGACTTGACCATTACCATGTTACAGCAATTTCCACTTGCAAACCCCATAATATTTCTCATTACAGAAAGCAGTCTAACTCCTAACGTCAAGGAACATCAGCTCACATGGCTATTGATAATCACAGCAGAACTGCAACACAAAGAAGAAATGTTCATTTCTGCCGATGAAGTGGGAATGGATGGGAATTGTCAGTGGGGTCCACTAGTAGGAACCCAAAAAGGCTCCACAGGGAAGCCAAAAGCAGATTTCAGTCAAGAGCCTCCTTACACAGCAATCACATCACCAGGTTTTGTGTTCTCCATGAAGCAGGCTTGTCCCATGGCAGGAGAGAGGAGCCAGCTTTGGCGCATCTTCAAGCTGCACGGTTCAGAAAGATGCCCCCGTTCTTCCCATGGGGTTTCCAGCGTCATCCCATAGCATTTGTCACCTGAGGCTTTGGCAGAGGACCAGTATGTGTTTGGGAACATTCTTCAGTCTTCAGGCAATGGTGAGGTGAACTCCATGGAAAACTCAGCACAAGGGGCAAGCAGCACCCCAAGGTCTGGCCAGTCTCCCTGGGCAGGACCAGTACCCTTTCCTGGGTATCCTAAGGTAGCATTCAGGCATATAAAGAAACCCTTCTGTTACTATTCATCATCTGTAATAAAACAGCATTAAGCCAGAGCCTCCTATTAACTCTTTATTGGCTAGACCCAGATTTTTCTAGCATGAGTTACACGCTAATGCAAAATGCATTACGCTTTTATGACAAAATCCCACCAACAGCACCAAGAGGTTAATTAAACTAGAGAGAAGAAAATAAAGAGGCTTTTAAAATGAATTATTCAGCAGATCATTAAAAATCAAGCACACATGAGAAGCATGATACTTAGAAATCCTAAATGTAAACACACATTCATAGATTAATGTGAGATTAAGAAAATAAATACTAGTTATCTATGCATTACTACTATCTAGTGTTAAACAGCATAGTTAGTCTGTACACTAAGAAGTGATTTTAATAGTGATCAACATTTTTGGTGCAGAGGACTAAGGAGGGTGAAATGGATGCTGCAATGGGAGAAGTACCAAAACCCAGAAGGCTCTCTGCTATGGCTGAAATCTTGGGTCTTCCTTCCTCGGGGACATCCTCCTGCTCACTTCAGGTAATGCTGACTGGACCCTAGCTCTAAGGAGGCACTGGGCTGACACAAAGCATGGTGCTCCTGAGGGTAGAGCCTGGCAGATGTGGGGTGTAATACCACTGCCCACCTTTGTGGACTTGCCCTCTGATCCCCTGGTGGTACAGACTGAGATGTTCATGCAGCCCCATGGTGCTCAGGTTGGGCACCTGTCCAGCTGCTCTTTGACTCAGAAAAATGAAATGAGTGAAGCCCAGGTTTTCTAAGGGAAGGCAAAGGAAAGCAGCTGCCATATCACAGCAGCATTGTCCCTGGTCTGTCCCAGGAGGTAGGGCCACAAGCAGGGAGCCATTTCTTTCTCTTGCCACTCTTTTTGCTGCTCTCGGAGCTGGGTTTGGTGAAGAGTGCCCCGGTTTGACTCTACACCAGCACCCCATTCAATGAGTCGTTCCCAGCCATCAGATATATGAAAAGTCTCACACACAGATGCTTTTTCTCTGTGAAGACTCTTTCTGACGGATGCTAGGGAGATCAGCAGATTCACCGAGATGGGCCCCTGTGGTATTTTTTGAACACTGGATGCTTTATTTGTCTCATCTTGTGAAGCTACAATGCTACCATTGGGAGTTTCAGCTGCATAACTATCATTTTGCACTTTGAAGAAACAACAAATGCCTGAATTAATGTGAACTTTCTGGGCCTGAGTCTCATATTTAGCAAGTCTCCACCAGGCACAATTAAACGTGAGGTTATAGTATGTATAAATTATACTTATGCCCCATTTGCAATCCCTTTACAAGGTCAGAAAGATATCAGAAGGTACACAAACACTGGGCCTTCAGTCTGAATTGCATCTGTTTGAGTCAGGCAGGAGATGGAAGGAATCTGCAGTGATAAAACTTGGTGCTTATCTCCAGCTCTGTGAGACCCTTTGTCTTCAGCTGTCTTGAGGTACAGTCTGCAGATAATTTTTGAAGCTGTAATACAGGGGGAAAAGGGATAATGCTGTATCACTGTCCCATCCTGGAGCCATGCTCTGCAACCTGTCTCTCCCTGCATTTAATAAGAGGATAAGACAGTACACACTCTTGCATGCAATGTCTTTTCATTATTAACCAGCTGAAAACAATTATTTCTTTGCCTTAAAAGTAATTGCATTCCATTTCCATTGAGAAGTGGCTTCTGTGGAGATGAAGAGACCCTGCTTGCCCGAGTCAGCTCAGATACTTAAAAATAAACACTGCAGAAGATTGACTTGAATTCTTCTTGAACAGACTGATTCACAGTTTGGATTTCAGGTTGAAATGCAGTTAGAGAACAAGGCTTGGGGATCCCAAGGGTGTAAAGAACTCCTGTCCCAACATGGCAGGTCAAAATGACATATGTTTTACAAGTTCAGGCACCTACATCAAGTTTCTGCCATCCTGAGGGAGGCATTCGTGTAAGGTCAGCTGCTGTCATGGGATGTTTGCTGTGGTCCTCCCTCCTAAACAGATTAGTGTAGGCACTTCCTTAGCCTGCATATGGCCTGGGTAAAGAGCCTGAGGGATGAGTTTCTAGGGGAAGCCTGAGGCCATGTCTCTGACGAAAAGTTTTAGGGCCTAGCCTTTTCTGATTTATTACAGTGTTTTGTGATGTTTCACAAAATCTTTACTCCATAGAAGAATAATTACTGTTTACTAGAGATAGTCCTGCTTCTCAGTCAAGCCCAGGGACAAAATCTTTCATTTTGGAAGTCTTCCTTTCTGATCAACTTTTCTGGTTTCACCTGAAATTTCACCCAAATTTCTTTGGAAAACAAGTTCTTTGGTTCTGTGCAGGGATTTCTTGCTATAGGCAGGCAAGCCAGCTGGCTGACAGGAATAATGCTTGGTGGAGCTCATGAGCTCCAGCCACTCCTCTGTGACTGGCTGTGGTTGTTTTCCTTGGCTCTGCATTTCAAGAGTTGTTTCTGAAAAACAGCGGGCACTGTCAGAGCCTGGCCACTCTGACATCCCTCCTGTGTGCTGTCCAGCCTGGCACAGCCAGCTTCTCTGTTTGGTTTTGTTACGCTGCCCTGCCTGCTGCCTCACCCCACAGCTTCCCCAGCACGCCACACTTTGATGCCTCTCTCCCCACATTCCCCAGCAGACATGACCTGCTGATTCACATGCACCACTGTGGTCCTAGAAAGCATTTTCTCCAGCCCACAAACAGCCAGGATATTCACATAGGCACTTTTAGGAGTGTTATTAAATCTCTGCCATCTCAGTTACCACTGGCACTTTAATTCTGAAATCTTCACATAGTGTGGTGGATATCTTCCATCTGTGCAATGCCTCTGCTTAATCCATGTGACTGTGGCCTTAAGTCTCCCTGGTCAAGCAAGGGCAGGGCACAAAACACTCAGTGAAAATATACCCTGGGGTTTAATTTTTTTAAGTGTGCAGCCATCTACATTCCCTACTATTGTGGCTCCCAATGCAGATGTGTCCCCAATGTGCAGAATCTTTTCACTCTTCTGTTGAAGGAAAAAAGGCAAGTGACACGACAAGTGCTGTATGCCAGGGTTTGTTCTAGGGAAGATGATGGGGACATGTGCCAGGACAAGGTGTCACCATTTAAATAACTTTCCTGAATATTCAAGTGAAGCTGGTGGCACAGCAGCTCTCTGCTCACTCTTGGCATGGCCCTGCTCAGTAGCTCCCCGTCTTCTGTCGTTTGCTGCTGAGTTGTCTAAGCTCATTTGTCCTCTCAAGATGGTATGAGACACACGCTGTTTTTTTCTGTTGAGACTTGAAATCTTAAAATGAGATCTTAAAAAGAGTTGGGAAAAATATTTTAGCTATTTGTTTTCACTAATGCCAATGGTCAGCGTGGTGTGGTAGTTGAGCTAAAGCTTTTACACCCCCTTACACCACCGACTATTGCAATGGCCATAGGGAAGATAGAGTGTTGGAGGAAGAGTCACAGTTCAGTACCTCCAAAAGAGGTTTTTTTTGTTCCTCCTTGTGCAAAGACAATGAGTTCAGTTTGAATGCAAAGACGAACTTCTCCCACTCATGCAGTGGGTGGGTTGGCTGGTGTCACCTGGCAGCCCTGGAGTGACCCTGGCTCTCTCAAGAGCAACCATCTCTCTTTGTGCTCTCAGCTTGCAATGCAGGATCTGCAATTCCTAATCCATTGCTGGGAGACATTTGCTACCCTGTTCTTAAAACACTCCATGCTGGAATTTCCAGAGCCTCACACATTAGTGCTGCGCTGCTTCACCGTATTGGTAGAAAGTACGGAATAAATTTTAACCTCAGTTTGCTTTGCTGACATTTCTTGCCATAATCACAAGGCATTTGGAGAGTAGTTTTTTTTATGGTACATTTTGCAATGATCTTTTATTTGGCATTTGTTTGCCATTTAACTAAGCTAAGCAAAAAGCCCTCCTTGAAGAAATACAGCTAATAACCAGTGTGCCCATACAATAGTACAATCTGCACAATCGGGAGGAGGTGGGCTTGCTACATTCAAGTTAAAAATGGCTCTGAATGAGTTTCCTGCTGTTCCTGCATTAACTTGTCTGGTTTGGGTTGCTATTCAGACTGGTGATCAGTCTCAGACAGCTTCCGTTTTGTTTTGTTTTGTTGTGGTTATTGTTGCTTGTTTTTAAAAAAGGTATGTAACCATTAAACCCCCTCAGTGCTAGGCAAGAGCGTGGTGCTTGCCTTTGGTCCTGGGACAGAGAGGTTGTTTTTTCTGTTTTCTTTTCAGAGATGCTCTTTGCAAAGTAATTAAGTGGACAATTTATTTTATTTTTATTTTTATTTTCTTAAAGAAATCCATCAATCAGGCAGGTGGTAGTCAGCCAAAAGATTAATTATTTGTAGACACCAATATATACAGTCATCTTCACCCAGCTGCCAGATTGGTGATGTGTCAGGAGGGCAGGAGAAGGGGGAGAAGGTCCTGCCACAGGCTGCAGTGCCTGTTCCCTTCTAAAGAAGGTAGTTGCAGATAGCACGAGTGCAAAGGAGCCTTGAGGACGTAGAAATGCCTCAAAAGAACTGCGGACTGAGGCTCATCAATCCCCATGCTATCACCAATGTGAATCTAGGATAGCTTTGAAAGACATTACACTGACCTAGGTACAACTCAAGCTCTTAAAATACTGAATAACCTTCTTGATGTTAAATAGATACCTATAATTTCAAAACAAATGGTTCCTTCACAGCATTGTGTGGGCTCATAGGAGGAACACAAAGGCCTACTATTCTCAGATATTTGTAATGATAATGTAAAAGGACTTTGAGGGCATTGTAGAATACAATAGAGTAGCTTCAAGACCTTTTTTCTAGTACTTATAACTGAATGAAAAATATATAAGTCACAAGAAAGAAGCTTGCTAAGCAAGATGTGGCAACTGCACAGAAAGAGCATACAATCTACCAACAGGGTCAATGTCACAATATGCTGAGGACTCCCACCAAAATACGTTGTTATAATTCTAGCATTTCTGATCTTTTGGATGTATAAATCTGCAGTCTGAATAATGCCATTTAAACATGGTAGGCAAAGTGTGGTTTCAAAGCACAAAGGGAATAAGTTTTCTTGAGGGAGACCTCTTTTCTTTGAGACCTTCTCTTTTCTTTTCTCTTTCTCTTTTCCTCTCTTCCTCCAACCTCTCTCAGAATTCATTTGGAGAAGGCAGATTCCCACAATAACATCCCCAAACTGACTGAAATTTAATAATATCTTTGCAACTGAAAACAGATATAAAAGATACAGTTCTTGAGTGGCACCATAAAAAAACATGGCTATAACTGTAATTTAGAGAATAAAATCAAGTCCTCATTATCGGTGTCCTTTTTATTAGTCCTGATTTTTTATAATGCTTCCATATCTCCTTTCCAAGCCCTTTTTTTCCCCATAGGCTTCAGATCTGGAACAAAATCTTACTCCATGAACAATAAAAATATATATATTTTTTTCCAGGAACTGCAGCTCAAATAAAAAAAAATAGAAAATGTAATCTGTGTATTAGAAGAACTGTAGTTTCAAAAATTATTATTATTATTTATTTTTAATAATACTTATGATGGTGGATGTCTGCACTGTAGAACACTGGAGCAAAATGATTTTTAATAACTAGCTACTGATTACCTCCCATGCCTTACATACCTGTGTGATGGCAACATTAAAACAGCAATATCCTGCTACATTTCGACCTTACACTCTGCTGAAGAACAGCTTGCAGTCGTAGCTTTTCAAAAAATACTGCACAAAATTAAGCCTCTGGGCTGTTTTTTGCACACAGCCCCCCAGAGTAGCTGATACAATAGTTCCTAGTCAGCTTGAGAGAGGGAACCAATACAAAAATACAGTACTTTAATAAACATTTCAATGCATGTTTTAATTAGTACACAACTTGCAAATAGCACATGAAATATTTTTGAATATAATTTATATTTCAAGAAAACTTCAGGTACTAAGAATCACTGTTTTCATGTCACCCTCTCTTCTTCCTCTTTCTCCTCCTCCCTTTTGCTGAGATCACAGATATTAAATACAAGATCTTAACTCAATATTTACATTCCTGTTCTTTAGCACAGAAATAGAGACTTTTCCAGATGCTGAGCTTCTTGGCTTCCTGAGTCTCAGTCAATACCCTCTTATGAGGATCCTGCTCGTTCATCTCACTTTATGAGTCCATCCTTCTCACAGGAGCTGCACAGCAGCATCCTCCAGAGCATGTGTTATTTGAGTCTCGAGAGGGTTAAATGCACTGCAGGGTACAGGTGCTTGCTCTGAGATTTTTCTAGGAAAAGTAACTCATTTGGGTCTTTTTGAATTATTGAAAAGAGGAAAGCAAATGGGGACATGCTGTCTTGACACTGCCTGTGAAGAATCGTGTTCAGGTTCATATGTTCCACAAGACACAATACTATGCCTAAAAGTGTGAGGCAGACACACAAAAAAGAAATTTGGTTCTGCTTCTCAGGAGAGTAACCAAACACCACAAAACCCCATCAGCAAACAAGCAGGGGAACAGCAACCACAGCTAGGGGAACTCTCAACATCTTTGCTGCTCGTGAATCAGAAATCTGTTACAGAGCCATGCAGAACTGCTAAGCCCTCTACTGCATTTTTTTTTTTTTTTTAATGGGCTGATGCTATTAGTTATAAGAGCAGAAGGCAGGTTAACAGGATGTTAGAAAGGCTCTGCTTTACTTGGGTCTGGGCCAATAATCGTGACGGTGAATAAGCTGTGTGCTCCAGGAAAGCTTCAGACCATCTTCAATTCCTTCTCATCCTCTTCAGAGCTTGCCTTACATTTGACTATATTTATAAATCCCTATTTTAAAAATAGCTGGTTTCCTTCCTGACTGGGACATATTAACCACATTTATTGGCTGTCCTGTGTGTTTTACATTTGTTTTCCCCAGTCACGTTCACAGCAAGTAAATGTGTACATATAGGGTGGCAGGCAGGTGATCACTTACAGGGATAGAACAGGCATGTGTGTCTGGGAACATCTCTGTTCATATGCCAATGCATTCATTTATACGTGAATAATAGTTATTCATATAAATAAAAGGTTTTTCCTATATATCTATGCACACAATCAGTTTCATGAAGGCAGGTGAAAAGGATACAAGCGTGGCTGATTGAATCATGAATCTTTGGATAAAGAGTTCTCCATCAATCACCCAATCATCCACTCAATACTTTGAGAAGCATGTATCAATGTGCATGGTACCACTACACAACATACCCTCCTATCACATACTCTAACACAAGCTCCCTCCAACCACTGCTCTTTGGCCACAATCCAGCAGCATTCCTGCAGCGCATGAAGAGCAGAGAGTAGCCATTGGTATAGTCCTACAGCAGGTGTCAGCGCCAACTGATTTCTCCCAGAATTGTTTGTTCATGGTTATTTCCTGGTCACTATGAGATGCAATCTGTGTACAACTCCATCAAACTGCTCAGGATCACTGAAATGTTCAAGCCTTGGTGCCTCCATGCAAAACTGGGTTAAGTATGGTACCACCATCACCATCCATGGGCCCAAAGGCAACACCTACAGAGAGCCCCTGGCTGTCCCCAGTTGGGACAGCTCTGATGTTTATCTTGGTTGAAAGACTTGCTCAACCTGAGCATGTATAAAAACATTATTTTATTTCTCATATGCTGCTCTCGACCAGAAATGGTTATTAAAACCAGCAATCAATTCTCCAGTACTATGGCTGCTGCACACTCTTTTACCCCCAAATAAAGTGTGCATAGCATGCTCCTAATCTTACCCAATTGTTAATTGCTCTATTACCTCTGGGAGAGGAAGACAGTTGAGAAGGAGAATGAGCAGAATGATAGCATCTAGGTTTGCAGTGAGATGTCTCTTCAAACTTGATTAAATTGAAGAGCGACACGAGCTTGGTGTCCCAGCCCAGAGAACCTGTAGCCAAATGAAGTTCAGCCCGGGCACAAGATGTGCCTAAAATTTGAGAGGAGGGGAAATCGGCTTAGTAGTTCCTTAAGCTTGTGTATGTACCGCTGACATTTTTAAAAACAGAATTGTCATTGTAGAATAAGCTTCCCACTAACTCTAGAGCAGGGAACAGGCATGGCCGTACCCTCGGTGGAGCGGTGTTGATTTGCACCATTCCAGCCTCAGATTTCTCATATAAAATCTGATGCATATCAGGAAAAATAAGGATCCACACTCCTAATCCTAATCCTAATATTGTTTCCTTTCTTTTGTCATTTTAGGAGCAAAAGGGGATTGCTATGAATTCAGTATGATCTGAATTAAAAAGCAAGATGAAGCCTCACAGGACTGATAGTTAATCTCTGTTAAAAAGAGCTATGAAATTAAATGATAGTTTCAGGGCTAGTTCTGTTCGCTTACTTAACCTGAATGCCTTGTTAATACCTATTAAAATGAAATCCAGTGAACAACAGGCTCTCATGTTTATGGGCTGTCAAGTTAATTTCCATATGGCTGTGGTGTCTTCCTTGTCATTGTTGGCCAAGGGTTAATTCACTGCAGGAAAAAGTGCAACAAAATACATCACTTTAATCCCTTTCTTTTGTAGAGATGAAGCAGTAGAAAAGGAAAAGTAACAACTGGGAAAATGTAAGATCCGGAATTTTTTATATAAACTTGTCAGCCATTCTTGACGTCCGCAGTAATAAACACTCTACAATAAACACCGAGGGCTTTTCTTAAACCTCTATAACGTAACAACTTTGAGAGAGGAAAAAAATAAAAATTGTTCAAAGGCTTTTTCTGAATGCATTTGCATTTCCAGGCTTTGTTGAGTTATCTACGTAAAATGAAGCAGTTGCTCTTTTGTTGCTTAACCCTTCATGGTATGCTCATCAGCACGGAAACAGTGTCCCATGGCTGAGAGTGTCAGAAGCTGTTGGGAAACTGTGATATCCTGACTGCTAAAATCCTGTGCTTTTGAAAGTTTGGTGCCAAAATCATCCCAGACTCTTCAAGCCAGTATTTCATCCTCCATTTCTTTCTTTCACTTCTACAGTCTTTTTCTCCAGAACTCCCGTACTTTGTGCTCAATGAGGCTCTCAATAAACCAGTATTTCCAAGACCATTGCCATTCCTTATTCCCTCTATAATCACAGCATTGAATATCCCAGCAGTCCTCCCCCTTACTGAATCTTGTCATTCTTCCTATATTCTCGGCCCCTGAGCGGTTCCTGTTTTCTGAGTGCATGTCCTATTGAATGAAAGGCAAAAGACCTCTGCACCAACATTTGCTTTTTCTATTATTAACTGACACAAGGCTGCTAATGCTTGGGCAGATTTTTCACCAAATAAACCAAATGAATGAATGAAATGTTCAGAGGCCAGATGTTTTCAGAATAAGATGGGGCGTTCAGTTCACACAATTGTTCTGCCTTTTTTGTTTTCCTGCATGGTTCTTTCCTGTGGAGTGTAGGATATATTAACTTGCAGCCACAGAGTACTTGAAACACATCTACTGGATCAGCCTAGCACATCAGTGAAAGATGGCTAACAGTCTTCCTTTTCCTGTGCAGCTGTTGTTTGCAGAAAGGGATAATTTTTAAGTTGATTTATTTACCTTAGACATTTTTTTCTTTTAATCAGTGAACATCAGCATGCTAATTGTTACTAGTAGCTTTGAAACAATGAATATGCCTCATTGATACAATTATGATTTTAATAGAAAAACATCCTTGTCTTGCAGGTGGAAAGCTCAGAACTTTTGTCCTCAGGAATGTTGATATCATAGAGTTCCCAGGTAAAAAAATAAAAAAATAAAGTAGCAAAAGTCCATGTATACAGTTAGACAATCTGGTTTTTTAGCATAAGGGACAAAATTTATATATGGTTATTACATTTTTAGTAAATCCCTACCTGCTGTAAATTGTTGCTCAAGCACTCTTTAGACTGCCCACCATGCTAAAATGAAGTGGTCTCCCCTGGTTGCCGCAGGGGGACTCAGGAATCCCCCAAACCATTCAGCGAGGGCACAGGAACCCACCTGTCTTGAGAACCAGCTGCTTCAGAAACACCACTGTCATTTCACACCTGCTAAAACTTTTTCTCTTCCTCCCAGATTCGGGAGACTTCACCTTGTCTCTGTATGTGGAACACCTGGATGAAGTGTGGCTGCATCCAAAGCACAAAGCACAGGTCCAGGAGCGCTTTGGCAGTGGATCAGGAGCAGGCTCACAGCCCGACCATACTCACCCTATTCTTCCATTTACTGGTGCTTCCTACAGAGCTCCTCTTTCTCATTCACTCTCATTCCCTTTTTTTTTTTTTTTTTTTTTTTTTTCTTTATTTCTCTTGTCTTACTGGCAGAGGCTGCCTCTCTGTGGCAAGAGCCTGTATGCAAGAAGGTTCTGTAAAATCCCCCTTCCCATAGCTCCTGAAGTGTGTGCAAGGGAATTAGTGCACTCCGGGGACATTTTTCATTAACTTGCCAAACCCTGGAAACCACCTTAGAAATTTCCCTCCCAAGCACTGTACTTTGCGGAACCAAGGGCTTGCACATCACATCCTCATTAACTGAGTGAAGCATTGTGTTTGCCACAGAGATGCAGAGAGAAGTACACGTGGGCTTTATAATTATTAAGAGGAATCAAGACATTGAAAGCAGGCAGAATAGGGTGAACAGTGCATCAGCTACAGGGCTCTGCAGTGACAAATCCAAACAAAATGTTTTGGATGGGAGCAGGAGCATGGCTATGGTCTATCTGCAGAGTGGAGTGGGATGCAGGAATACTGTAAAGCCACTGGCCAAACCTCTGGAAATTAAGCTTTGTTGAAGGCAAACGTCGTTCCGTGCCTGCTCTGAGATCTGAAGTACATGGTCTGACATAAAAACTGCTGACCTAAGGAATGGAAATGCAAAGCCCAGACCCAAGCACCTACACCCCCTTTTTGTGTTTGGGAAGAGTGAGGTGCTTTAGAGGTGTAATCCCCAAACCACTGTACACAGGCTGGGGATCAAAGTTTCTGTAAGAAACTTCCACCATGCTGATTGAAGTCCCTCCAAGCTTTGCTTCAAGCATTTCAGTCTTTCCTTGGCTATAGCCCTGATCCTCTTTGGGACTATAAAACTGATACAATTTCTTCAGCAGCATCACAACACTAAAAACATCCATGCTCTGGGGAAGGATAGGGGCCTCCTTTCTACATTCACTGTAGCATGTTTCACCAGCTGAAGAGTTCAGAGCAACTAGAACAAAAGGTCAACATTTTGCTCATGCAATAGAAACCATCCCCACCAAACAAAGTTTTTTTGTTGTTGTTGTTTTTTAACATTCATCTGCCTTATGGGGATGAGTCTGTTTGTACGCAAAAATGAATCAAATTTCCACTGACGTGTCTTGTGTGGGAAACTGTCAGGGTATCAAGATGGAAGCCCTCCTCGGGAAATGTGCCTGTTTTGCCACCTCACTTTGCCAGCGCCTTACCACTTCTTGCCTGCAGGCCTCGTGGGTTCCTGGGGAGAGCAGGCTCCTGTGAGCCAGGGGCAGCTCAGGGGCAGCTGAGGCTCTCGATCTCTAGCACGCTATCTTTAATTATCAACTACAGGGGCTGATAATTATCAGGGATGGGAAAGAAAGCCCAGTCAAACAAAATGTATTTCTGGTCTGCTTTTTAAAGCTCTTGGTACACCGTAACTGGCATGGTACAGCTAACAAAACAGTTAGGTTCTCCCAAAGAGACATTTTTTCTTTAATTTCAAAAGAAAAGAAAATGGGAGAAGTGGTTGTTAATTCTCTGCTGAGAATGAATGGTGGCTGCTCTGAGGCTGTGAAAGGCAGGACTGTCTGCAGCACACTGGGCATGAGGACTTGGCAGGAGTCGCCAGGGCTCTTTATCTGTTTTCCCCACTCGGAAGAAGGAAAACATCTTTTTTTTTTTTTTTTTTTTTTCCCTTTCCTGTTTCTTTGCTTGGAGAAATCTGTTACTTCCCCTGAGATTTACTTCCTGGCCTATGTAAATCTTTGAACTGTTCTCTGTAGCATTTCACTATGGGAGCCTCCTTGCTGAGAAACGAGGCTTTGGGAGCACGGGACAGCATTATTTATTCATCTGACATTAGTAACCTATCAGGCAGCATTCATCAAAGAACTGCTCAAGTCTTTCAGTCCTACAATCACAGTGTTACTCACAATGTGGGGTAATTTTCCTTAATTAAATATCTTGATATAGTTTAACACAATGGCCTAAATATGCTAATGTCTGTCTGATTCCACTTGCTCTTTAAAAAAAGCTGTCTGAACTGAATACTGCTTGAAGTATGTTTTCTAATGCATTTCCTATACATAAACAGTTGATAGAGGTAAATATCTGCATTCTGTGCGGGCCAGTAGTGGTTATACTGTCATTCCACAATCATGGACAGTCATCGCTGATGTTTAAATTACTCACTGCTAGGATGTAAAAAGGAGGGGAAATATTGTATGTAAAAATATTTCAAAAGGAAAGGAAGAATATTTTCAGCTTCAGAATATACACAATAACACATACAAACACATATAGGTAACTTGTGATATAGATACATGTATGTATGTATATAATTTGTGGTCTTTGGTTACTTCAGTTCATCTATAAATAATATTTTTTCTTTAAAAATGGGCACAAGAGACAAACATCTAAGAAAAGAACTGAGGTCTTTTTACCACGATGAAGCTTTTCCTCTGCCCATGAGGATGAAGCACCTATACTTCAGGTGTTGTTCAGTTCCCACCATCATCAGGGACAGAAAGGAAAGGAAGGGGACCCCTGAGAAGGGGCAGCAGGCATTCCTGCTTACACCTGAAAGCTCTGTGAAAGGAGGGTACAAGCAAAGGAAGGATGAGCTTCAATTAGTAAGCAGTTAAGTACAGCCCTGAGAAGAGAAAAGCCAAATTGCTCTTTATAGTTAACAAGGATTCTTCTCTGCAATTTGGTGCAGCTGCTCCTGAGATGCATGCAGAGCAGCCCTGATGTGTTTTGGAAAGCGCCCAATGCTGGGCAACCTCCCCAAGGCTGGGGGACGTGGGTGAGCACCGACTGCTTCATCCCACCCTCAGACCCAAGCACTGGCTGCCTTCCTTCTCCCATTTCTGTTCTTTTCATCCCAAAATGACTGACGAGCCTTCTCCAGACGGTAGAGACCCAAGGAGCTGGGGAACATGGCCCCAGATGGGCCTCACCAGGGTGGCCCTACCATGCAGGGCTTTGCTTTGGGGAGATGCTGATGACTTGTCCATCACCCTGCACTAGCCCTGAAGTGAAGGCATGTCATGAGTGCTGCCAGAGAGACACTTTTTCTTGGTGCTTTATAAATAATTGAATTCTGCTGTTCCAGCAAAGCCTTTAGTTTCCTTTCTGTTTAAGCCTTCTGAGACCGTTGATGTTGCTCACAGGCTCTCTGGTTCATATTCCTGTCAGTAAGTAGTGGAGAACTCATCTCTTTCAGAAAAGATTTGGCTTTGGCACCATATTGGTTGCCACTAATAGAATCTTCCTCATTCTTGTCGTAGCAGTTGCACCTGGCGGCCTTGAGTAGGGGCAAGATCTCTGGACCATGCTCATCTTGCCTGGTGCTAGATGCCCATCCCAGTGGCAGCTGCCCACCTCTGACCTTGGTGCCCACGTGCCCATCCTGCCAGAGGAGATCTAGTCAGCTGAGATCTCACAATCCATCTGGCCAAACCTAATAAGCTATTTTAGGCAGGAGTAATTGCTCTCTCTGTTTCATTGACTGTGTTGACTGAAGGGTGCTTAGACACTAAGCTGGAACATAGAAGGGCCTCAGAGGCATCTAAGGCTATGTTTAAGCTATCTTTCCCTTGTGACTCTGTTCCGTATAACCATCACCTGATTGCTGACCCAAACATTTTAAAATCAGAGCTTTCAGTCTGACGTATTTACTGAAGTTTGCTTAAAAAGACAGAGAATTCTGTGTTTGGTCAAAAATGCTGAAGTGCAGTGTAAAACTCACAAGCTTGCTGTGCAGGAGATACAGAGGGAGTCCCATGCCAGTTCCCCAGTTTCAGCAATGCTGCTCAGTTCAACTAGACTCTATTTTGTTATTCTGAAGTCTCCAAAATACATCACTGTATGTGGGAAATATGTGGGAGACTCCTAAAGCTTGTGTTTATGTCCTTGATGCAGAATAGTAGCTCATAAGCTTCAGAAGAATGGCAGTGAAACTCACTGGCGATAATTCCTTATTAATTCAGAAAGAATCAAGGCTTTGCACGTGCTTATTCAGAAACAATCACTTTATTTCAGTGTACTGGGAGAAGGGAGCACCCACTGCCTATGGCTGCATTACTGCATTAATTCTCATGTATTAGCTGTTGACATTGTTTGAAAGACAAAACGCATTGCTTTCAATGAGCTGAGCTTTTTACTAAAAATGAGCAGTGATCTGCTACTATATCCATTCTCCTGCTATCTACTCTAAACCCTGCAGAGGGCAAGGGCAAAAGATTACAACCTGTATAGTCCAGTCATTGTTTCATTTTCATGGGAAACAAGACTTGTCAATCAGCCAAATAACATTTGATCATCTCATATGACCTAACCAGGCTTCCTTGTGTTGCATGGCCATGACCCAAACCTCAGGTGCAGACAAAAGAGAACAATCCCATACCTCAGGGACACATGCAGAAGACTGAATTGTGGTCCTGGCTACACCATCTCGATTCTCTGCAGGAATACATGATGCTGGGCATTGTAATTGTGCCTTGGTGAAAAAAGGGAAAGGGATCTGGCTCTCCAGGCACTGTGAGAAAGGGCAATCATTAAGCCTGCAGCTGGTGGGTCTGTAAGGATCTCACATGGGCAAACACATTTTGCTTGCAAACTGAACTTAGAGCCTGGTAACAGCAGCAGTTTGTTACCGAATAATGTGAATGGTGGTTATATTACCACAGCCATCTCAATGGCTTGTTCCAGTCACTGCCCATGTTTTGATTGCTATCTTCATTAATCATTTCTGAATAAAAGAAATTTCACTCATCACTTCATCTAACCACTGGTGCTGGGGAGAAAAATGTTTGCACACACATTTTTCCGGCAAATAAATTGATTGATTATTCCAACCAGCAGTGGCAATAAGGCTCCTTACTGATGCCCTTCTCTATTTTGTATTTAAAAACAAAAGAAAATAATAACACACTAGCATACCAGACTGTGACACTGGTGTAGATTTTTTTTGTGATGAATTAATTCCTGGTCTGAGCACAGGGCTTTTCCCTTCCAAGAGCTGTCACCTGACAGGGAGGAAACTGTGCTTGAAGACATGAAAGTAAACTACAAACAGGGGGAAAATGCAGTGTAGGCTTTCTGAAAGACAGATAGTGCCACACTAACCCTGTATCTTCCTTTGACAAGACAGCTGAGATTCCCAGCAGATTTGTTCTGTTTTGATTTCCGTGAAGCATCTGACATGGTGCCATGCAGGAAATATCAATTAAGGTAGGAGCTGTACCAGAACTGCAACTTGTGGAGGTTGAAATTTATGGACAGAAAAAAAAGGACAGAAAAAAACAGAGGCTGATGAGAGAGGAGAAGCATGACACCACGGGGCAGTCACCAGAAAGATTCATCAAGGGTTAGTTTTAATTAGTGGCTGCATGCTCTAGCAGCGTGGGAAGACCACCGCAATAAGTCCCAGCATCTCAGGGACAACCGAGAGCTCAGGACTGAGCAGCAGTAAGATGGGAGGTCAGTAGATGGGAGGTCAGCAGTAGATGGGAGGTCACACATTCCAGGTGAGCATTTCACTGCTCACTGGCAGAGAAGCCGGGCAGTTCTTCCACAGCTGGAGCGAACTGCAGGGCAGCTGTGAGATGCTGTGGTTACCTGCCCTACCCAAGCACCCAGTCAGCATAGCATATCCTGTCAGACCACTGCAGAGATTTTGTGTGCTGACCCAAATACTTCTTCCACTTTGGGCACCCCAAGAGCTTCCTGCTTCACCAGCAAGGGGGGACACCAGCAAGCAAGGAGCTGACAGTGCTGTTGGCTGCTAAGGTCTCCCTGTCAATGACTTGCCCAGAAGATGCTGACCTGTGTCTAGGAAGATGAAGCAGAAGCTGCTGACATATTTTCTGAAGGCTGGGGTTGCCCAGGTGACATGTCCAGTGTGACACGGTCACAGTATAGAGCTGGAGAATTCACCTCCAAAGAAGGACCAAGTGGGTTTCCATGCATGTATGCTATATACAACATGCAATTATATGCATTTTACATTGCTTACTTACATTTCCCATCAGGTATGTCAAAGCAGTAAGGAAAGAAAAGAATAAGGGATAAAACAATTTTTTGTTATGTTATTGTAAAAATCCATATACTTTTTATCTGGGAATTGCAAACAACCCTTCATTAGAGTTTGACAGACTAATAGCCCTGCAGTTTGACCTCGTTTTGTGGTCTTAAACTTTGCTTTCTTGTCTTTCTTCAGCAGTGGGCTAAACGTAGGTGCAGGAAAAAGCACAGGAGGATATGATAATGCATCACTCTAGACAGATGCAACAGGAATTCACAAAACAAACAAAGCAAAACAAACAAGCAAGCAAACAAACAAAAACCTGTAAGACAGAGATATAAAGTATTGGAAAATGTAGTTTGACAGCTGTAGAGCAATTCTCATTCTTGTGCCTACTTGCACTGAAGACTGCTCTCCCAGGGACAGTTTTGATTACATTTGTTTTCCAACAAGAAAAAAAAAATGGAACTGAAGAATTGAGCTCCTCTGAGTCCAATCTTGTGTGAGTTAAGTCCATCATTGATCATTTAGTCCATCAAACAGAACTTAGCATCACTGAAATGTAAGTTATTCGATTCTTTGTGAGCACTCAGCTCCAAAACTGCCATGAAGGTAACTCCTTATTGACTTTCGTCACCACGAGCACTCCTTTTACCTCTGACTTGCTGCTTCTCAGCTGAGCCACTGAGCCAGAAAACTGCCCATGTAGGTGTTTCCAAACCCAATGCTCCTAAGGAGCTTAGCCTGCGGCATCAGGCACCTCTCTATGCACCGAGGGAGGCCTCCAGTGGACAAATGTGCAGAACACCACGGTTTTGCCCATTTATATGCTCGGCTTAGGCATCCCATGTGAGAGGCAGCTGTCTGAATGTGCTTCCATTGCCACTCCGATGTCCTAAAAGCTATTGTGAGACAAATATTTTATAAACACCTTTAATTTTAAGATAGAGCAAGTGAGTGGCTCTTTCCAAAATAGTAGTCTCTGATTAAGTCGTTGGTTACTGGGTAGTTAACACAAAGAAAAGCTAAGACAAACCTAGGATGCTTTATTTAAATAAATAATGCCATTTGGTCGAATAGCAGGGGAAGCAGATGTCTTATTTACATCACTGCATGGGATCTAACATAAAATTTGGAGACCCAAATACTTCCTAAATCATCAATGCTGCCAAAGAAGCAGTGCAAAGTCACGTAGTGCCCTTGGAAACCCTCCCCGATGTGAAGCAGCAGCAGTGGTACAAAGCACTTGGCAGAGATGTTCTGGCCAGCAGTGGTAGGACTGGTGAGAGATCATGGCGTTAAGGAGGTTTATCTTCAGAAGGGCCTTAGAAAAGGATGAAAGGAGACAGTAATAAAAGGTGAAATAAAGATTTAGGTAACACTCTGAGTTTAAGAACATGCTACCATAAACACAGAGCTATCAAAACCTGGCTTCCCACAAATTTATGTTCAGCATCTTCCACTCACCAGCAACAGCTACAGTCCTTCATAGTCCTCTGAGTAAATATTCCACCTCCCAGTGTCACCACCTCTATGTCACATCCCTCCTTTTACCGTGTCACACCCAGGTCCCAGCAGCTGGACAAAGCACAGCCGCAAAAGCCAGTGCCTGGATCTGCAGTGTGCACACTTTTATTTGTTGGCTGCTCAGTACCTACATACTTATTGCCCAGCTGGTAGACCAAACATACCAGGAACAGCTGACTTCATCAGATGACTCATCTCTCCATGGGGATACTTGCTTGGTTCTCCTTCCTCTACCTAGAGACTGACTTTCATGGAACATACAGGAATTTCATATCTTTGAGATTGCTGGTTTTCCATCAGATGTGTCCAGTGGGTTCAGAAGTTATTAGCAGGAGACAGAAAGTGTAATCACACATGCTTTGTTTCTTAGGAAACCAGCCTAAAAATAAACTATGTCAGTGGAAATCAGAGGTTACCCACTTTCTGCCAGACTGCTTTTCAAAATCTTGTTGGGCTTGGTATTTCCAGATACTTACACAGAGGTATGAATTATAAATGCCTCTCTTTATCTAACATGATAGTCATGTTTAGGCAATTATATCTCTCCTATCATTGGACCCTTTCAGTTTTGTGTTTATATTTGCCCTGTTCTTGCCTATGTCCATTATTTCTTCATCACTTACAAAGTGGATCAGTAAAATCTGCTCTACCTAAAGTTGATATAAAAGGCATTCATTTGAAGTCCTGTCTTGCTTAAGATAGAGCTACATCTATTTGCATATCGTGTTGGACAACATATAGCACCATATGTACAAATGAAACACAGTGGCAGCAGCAGCCAAATGTCATGCAGTAAAACCTCAGCTTGAAACAGGGAAGCTCTCCAGCTCCACATTTCTCATTCTTCTTCAACTGTTGATTTATATACCCAGGAGAGAGAAAAGCAAAGTTGAAGGCACCTCCACTAATGGATAAATGTTATCATAAAGACAGCCTTCATCAAATTCCTCTGCAATTATCAAGGCAGGACAAAAAAATCCACCTAAACATGCAAGAAAGAGACTGAAGCTAGACCTGAGAGCAAACTGTCCAAGAAGAATGAATAAGCATAGGGAAAAGGATGGCCAGAGAGAATATGAAACTCTTACCATTGGAATAGGAGTGTTCTGGATGTTTTTAGGGAAAGGAAGAACCAATATCTGCTATGGGCTATGCTATGTGTAATTGACCACTTAGCCTTTGCAGAGGATTGGATTAAAAATCTTAGCTCAGATCCATCTTTATATTTTTCTGTTTTCTGTTTCTGCAGCTTTTCTATTCAAAAAACAAACAAACAAAAAAAAAAAACAATAGAGAGAGAATAAAAAGTTGAATGTACCATCATTTTTGTACCAGGATGGGGCAGTAAGTACTGTCAGGTAGTTTGTTCATACCCCAAAATTTCTAAAGACTCAAAAGAAAAGAAAGAGAGAGGAATGCAATGCAGAGAATAGAAAGGAGCCTGAGGAAACATTATATATATATATACGTGTATATATATATACATTATATGTATATAAAAGTATGGAATGTATGGGAAATAACTGGGGAGTCAAGACTAAATGAGAAGAAAATATGTAAATGGAAGCCTTGTCATTCCGACACTAGATGGCTCTGCAACCTCGAAGAAAGTCTGCTGTGCTGGAGTTGTGTTGTTTTCTGGCAAAATATAGTGAATGGGCACAAAGGTGAACCTAATGTTTTCAGCCTGTCTTTATTAAAGAGGAGGAAAAACACTGCAAGAGAAGATCTCTCCTAGATTAAGACTTTTAATTATGCTAATGTGTTTTGATTGTATGTGCTTCGTAATATCCTTTAAAATATTTTATTGGAGATTATCATATACATTGCATAAAAGCATACATTGTTTTACTATATATGCAGTATAAAGTTAGACAAGGTAAAATACAAGAGAAAATTGCAGTCAGTCTGTAGTTGTTTTAACTAATGACTTAATATGCCATAAATGATTTGAACAGTAAATATTGTCCATATTAAATTTCATATGTTGGCTTATTTTATGGATGAATTTCATTATTTTTGTCTATATCCAAGGATGCTTCCCAGACTTGCTCTCATTTGTGGGTGGGTTGAGAGTTTTACTGGTAATCAATACTAGTTCAGGCCAAGGAAGAAGAGATTAAGGATGTGAAAATCAAACTCCCCAGGATCTCCTGCAGTGACAGGGTGACTGGTTTCTGAACAGATATAAGCTGTGATTTAAACTAGTTTTGCAAAAACTACTTGCTTTCAGCAAGAAGCAAACTCTAGGTTAGTAGTTTATGTGAATTTTCAATTTGTTTTAAATTTTCACTTGAACAGCTTCTCCTGCTTACTTTTACCAGAGTTGAAGTGTATGAATGACTTGATTCTCATAGCACTGCACATGCACTGCTGGCAGAAGGAAACATTTTAGTAAAAATCACTAATGTAATTTCAGTTTCACAGAAGAACAATGGAACGAGCAGTGAGCATATGTGGCACAAGAACAAGTAAACTGAATGCAGTTTGAGTTTGGGGAACTTTAATTTACGTATATCAGAGAGACAGAAGGAGATCAACTGAAGTCAAAGCTTTACAGATTTTGTTGTAAAGCTTTGTTGCTGAGAAAACTATTAAGATGAAGGTAACAGGTTACTGGAGGATAAGTTAGCAGTAGGCTCAGACTCTCTCAGGAATCACTTGGCACAGAGAATGCCCTTCTTATCTCAGTGTGTTATAACAAGCCACTAAAAACTTCCTCAGATTTTTGCCACTTTCTAGCTACCCTTCCGTATTTTTGTTGGTCTCCTGGTAGGGAACTACACCTTTCTCAATCTATTCAAAACAGTGCTGTTGGGGCAGGTCACCTTCCTTTTCTGCTCTTCATCCTTTTTCACTTCTCTTTGAGGCCTGTCACTGGCTTCCTGTCGCTTGGTGCATTGTATCAAATCTCTGTTTTCTCATTTTCAGAGGCTTATCCACCACTATCTGTATTCATCCAGGTTCCCGATTTTATGAAAAGGCCTTACACAGGCTTGCATAAATGGCATGCTTATCTTTTAGAAGCTCATTAAAACTCCTATTTCAAATATTTGCCAATAACAGAAACAATATGCTTGAATGATACCTGAATATGTTATTCACACTGTGATTTTCAAACCAAATTTTTTTCATTACACTCCTTAGTCACTTGGTTGAGAGAGAAATATTTATTCAGACAGGAAAATGTTAAATCTGCATTATTGCCATATTACAAGGTAGACCTTCTCTTAGTTTTGTGCCAACCCACTAACGATGGCTTAATTAAAAAGAGTTTTAATGTTGTGTATCAGAGTGAAGAAACGACCTAAAAATAGACCAGGAGAAATCTAAATGAAGATGGGGTTTCTGGGAGGCTGCACAAAGCGAGGTGTGAAAGCAGTGTGCTATGGCATCAAACTGTCATGACTCCTCTGGAGTACCCTTCAGCGTCATATACATGGAATTAAGCATGTAGAGAGGTAATGTCATTTAGTCCCCTTTCTTCTTGTGATGTGATTCCCCTTTAGTAGCTATGTGCTTACATTTGTCACTTCCTATCCACCTCCCATCTCTTCCTTTTGTGTTACCAGTAGAGAAATCCCTGCTGAGAGCACCGGATCCTGACACACCTGTAGGACACGCTCTGGTGGGGGATGAGGTATGAACTAATATTCTCCATGCTACTGTTGCTCAAGTACTCCATTAGTTAATAAATATCCAGTGTTTTCCTCCTGAAATCAGTTATATACAGCACTAAGTACTTCTCCCAGGGCCAGGAGAGATTTCTGTATTGCAAGAAGTATTATTTAGTTTTACATTTCTTGGAATGTTTTAGTTAGCTTATTGCACTCTCCTGTGAAACTTCAGTTTTGTCATTACATGTCATGGTTTGGCCTGGGATAGAGTCAATTTTCATCATATAGGCTTGTATGATGCCATGTGGTACTTAGATGCCCCAGACTCTTTATCCCAGCTATGGAATAAAAGTGTGAAGCAGCAACTTTATTATTTTGTGTATGTGCTAATGCAGGAGCACAGAAGCAGGGTAGGATCTCACAGCACTAAGCAAGCACCATATTAGATGGTGAGACACATCACCTACATCCAAAAGCTTTATACCAATCTCTTTGCCTACCAGCATCATCAAATGGAAGTGGGTTTGTTAATGCCTTTTTTCCATGTGCTGAAAGCAACTCAAAAGATAAGGTGATGAAAAGACACTGCTTCTCTTCCTTGGCCTCAGGCAATTCAATACCCTGGTATGAATTTCACCTGAGCATACAAGACCTGTAAAGGCAGCACACGCTTCCTGAGCACTTAGAAAAAATACTGCCAAATTACTGATAAACTGGGTGCCACTGAGTTTGGTGGACTGGTAGATATATATACGTATAAATAACTCCAGGACAGAGCAGCAAAACAAACTAATGCATATTACATATGCAAGCTCTTCAACAAAGGGGATTTTAACACCAAGTGCGAATGATGAATGCAGGAATCAGGCCATGCTGCAGAATGTGAGCAAGGCTCTACTACATGAACCGATTCCTGAGTCAATACCAGTGGAAAGGCGTACAAAAAATAATCCTGATCTGTAGTAACCACAGAAGTTTAGCGTGGACTTTGAAGGCATACGTAAAGGAAAAGGAACAGAAACATTTTTTCCTATTTAAAGAATGGAGATGTCCATATATATGACCACATTTTAGTGGGGACGCTGCAGTTCAGAAGAGAGCTACAGTGACAGAGGGAGGCTGGAAAACTGAAGGGTGGTTTGTTTATACTGAATTTACTTTTACAGGGAGAAAAATCTAGGACCCAGAGGCATAGCAAGAACTGCAGGTGGAAAACAAAGCTGTATAAATTTGATCACAGCATTTGATCGAGGATCATTGTCAGTGACAGCAGGCTGCCAGGTTGTGTGTGCGCCTTTTCCACCTCTTCGTGAAATCAGATGGGCACTGGGCTCCTTCTGGGAATGGCTCTTGGGGGAAGCATTGGCCACATGGCAGGAGTGGGGGTGAACCTGTGGTGTGACAGATCCACAAGCTGGGTAGCACCGAGGGATGCTGTGGGAGAAGGGCAGCACTCAGGGGGCAGATGGCATGCCAAATCCCATCTGCATGGAGGTATTACTTCTGGCATTGGCCATACATGTACTGGACTCTGTGCAAATATTGGCTAGTGAAACCTGAGGTTGTCCTACACACATACATACACAGAGTGAGTATCACACAGTGCTCTACATTCTGTGTGATGGAGGAGGATGCAGTCAAGTAGGGAGCAGAGACTGTCCTGTATCTTGGGCTATCACCCAAACCTGTATATTCCTTACTCTTGCTGCTATGCTTGTGCCTGAAATGTGGCCAGAGTATCTCAGTTTAAATTTTCTTTTCAGTAAGTAACAGCTGTTACTTACTGCTTTTTCTCCCCTTGTTTTTTTTTTTTTTTTTTTTTTTTT
>NC_048896.1:68108450-68167523 GCF_011077185.1 Oxyura jamaicensis | reverse complement strand
TTTTTTTTTTTTTTTTTTTTTTTTTTTTAAATAACAAACTTTCCAGCAACACTGCGTTTCAGAGCTGACCCAGCTGCAGACCCAACTGAAGGCCAAGGGGCTATGACAAACCTAATTCTGTGCTGCAGAAAAAAAAACACGGTGAGCTCAGGCTGGTTTAGGCTCTTCAAATAAAGCTGCATGAACTTTCACACTTTATATTGTTTGTTATGATGTTTTCAAAATGAACCACAGATGTTTTTTTTTTTTTTTTTTTTTTTTTTTCCCTAGTTGAGTCACCTATTATCCAGGCCAGATCTGGGCAGCTCAAACAGGAATCACAACGAAGAATTCTCCAAAAGAAGGTTCAATAGTTTGTTTGATTTTTAGGTCATCTTCTGTACTTACCTAAACAGACGGGGAAATAAACATGTCTGTGAGTGACATGGTGTAAAATCTGGGGGGGGGGGCAATGGATCCTATCTCTGCTGCTTGTGTTCCTTATAACTGAAACCGAGTCAATGTGGATGAGTGAGGACTGAATTTTGCACACAGCTTGCAGCTTGTCTTTAAATATTCTACTATGGCTTCAGTGTAAGGGTGGATGAGACTGAAAAGTTTCAGAGGCAGCCTTTGATCTTCACTATACATTTTTGGCCCTTTTGAGCAAGTGGGATCCCATCAAGCAGATGAAGTCAGAAACATCACATAAACTGTCAGTGTGATGGCAGATGAACAGAGACGTGGTCTGAAAAGTGCCATGTGTCACAGCAGGGCATGGAGAAACCCCTTGCTTTTCCTTTTTGTAAATAAAATAAAATAAAATAAAAATCACATCTTCTCTGACAAAACAGATCTCTCTCTGGTTACTCTGCAGTAACACAACTGGTTACTGCAGCACCCTTTGGGCATGACACTGATGTACAGAAGAAAAGATAGTTTTCTGGCAAGAGTTTGAGTCACTCTCATTGAGTCCTTCCTAGAAAGGAGAACAGATATCTGGCTACAGAGTGCTGTTTGAGTGTAGCAGCTGTCAGTCCATTGGAAACAAATGTTCCCATCCAAACACATCCACCCTTTTTTTACTGCATGCTTCGTATGTTTGTTTTCAAAGAGCTGTGTAATAATACATCCAGATCTCAGGAATACATGTTATAGTTTTAACAGAGCATTGTCCTTGGAAAGTTTTCAAAGTGTTTCTGTATATTTGCAGTATCTGTAGTTAGCACACTCAAAGCCAGAGTGATTCATTTCCTGCCCAGTGGTCATTTGTTGTTTCGTATATATATATTTTTTCTTGGCTGCACCTTTACAAACACAATGGGAAAATCACTATTTACAGATAATGAAAGTGAAGGAATTAAAAATTAATGCATACAGCAGAGAATGTCAGATATGGAAACTTGTTTGTAAATGTCAGTGCAGAGCAGTACTTTGTGTTAAACAACCTCGATTAACAACCTCTTTGCAGTTTGGGGGTCAGTAATTTGGAATTGGCTAGAGACTTGGGTTACTCCTACAATAAAAGTTCCTGAGCAGATGAAAGAAGAAAACCAGTCCATTAGTTAATAACTGATATTTCAATGTATTTTAGTTTGGGGTGAGTCTGTGCTAATCAACAACGCTTTGTGGATCTAGTGGCTGGTGATTTCTTGTTTGAAAGTGCAGTATCTCTAAAGGTTGTTAGGTGCTACACACGCAGGTAAGGTAAGTCCAGCATTTGTCAAAACCAGGTCCATGATAGTATAAAGTCCACCTTATTATACATTGAACAGCTTCCCTGAATTTGGTCTATTTTACTGAAGAAAAACCTAAAGAAGTCATTAAGCTCTTCTAGACAATTAGGTCAAAATAGCTGCTGCCCAAAACAGGAGGTGACAGAAGATTTTAACCAAAGCATTCACTTATGTCTGTTGCTCTTGTGTTTGTTCATTACTCCCAGGAAATCATCTTGTTTGAATTGGTATTGGGTGAAAAGCAGCCGAAAGGCAAGAGGTACTAAAAATGAAGATACGGGAACAGCAGACAGTGAACTTTCATGTTAGTGTCCTCAGAAAAAGTTAAGCTGAGAGGAGGAGTTGTACATTCGAGGAAGGACTTCTGGGTAAAAGATCTTATCTCTTTCCCATATTAATTCAGGGAAAATCAAGGAAAAGAAACAAAATATTAGTTAAGATGAAACAAGACTGTACCTGATACCTGACTCCATCCTCTGTTTTTGTCTTTTGGGGGAGCCCTGAACTCCAGATGCTGTTAGCCAGTGCGAAGGACTGTGACTGGTTTCTTTTGGAAAGATAACATGACTTGGCTGTCCTCTTCAACCAAGAATGAACAAATAGTAGAGGTCTTTACATACCTTAAAATTGGTCCATGATGTATGAATTCAAAGAATGACCCAAATAAGCACTGGAAGTTTAGCAGAAGAGTTTCAAATTGAATCTGAAGGCTTCACAAAAATAGCACAGAAGAGTTATTTTGCTGGGATGCTTTTTTCTGAACACAGATAAAATAAGTAAACTCTTGGAGAAATGGGAAACCCAGGTTTAACATTCCAAGTTTGTAAAAGCCAGGACAGCAGCCTGGCTGTTATAGACTAGAAATAGGGAGGCACCAGGAAAGTTCTCCCTAGGAGGTATCAGTTGCCTCAAGGATTCAGATACCCCTTTCACCTGCTGGAGACACTCTCCCCAGTGCTTTCCAGGAGGCTGTTGGCCTTCCTGGCTGCAAGGGCACATCCCTGACTCATGTTCAACTTGATGTTCATCAAGAACCCCAGGGCCTTCTCTGCACAGCTGCTTTCTAGCCCTTTGGCTACCATCTTGTACTGGTGTCTGAGATTATTCCCCTCCATGTGCAGGACTTTGCATTTCCCCTAGCTGAACTTCATGAGATTCCTGTCTGCTTGCTTCTCCAGCCTGCCCAGGCCCTTGTGGATGCCAGCATGATGATCTAGTGTATCAGCTAGTCCTCCCAGTCTGCATACTTCCTGCGCATACGCTCCGTCCCATCACCTAGGAAATTCCTCAAGATGTTAAATCTGCTAATCTCTGTTCATTGCAGCCCACTGGAAGATTAACAGAGATGGCAGCACCTGCCAATGCCTTTGTGTGAAAGGCGTATCTCTCAGTGTCACTGAACAGTCCCATGGAAGACAGACTGAATCACCCAGATCACCTACAGCCCATCAGTGTGTGGCTTGGAGACAGCTGGGAATATGAGCAACCTGGGGAAACAGCTGAGAGTGAAGTCAAAGGCATGGGGGCTTTGAGCTGGGAGGGAAATGGATGACTACCTGCACTGCTGGAGGACCACCAAGCGGATAAGAAAGCTACCAAGGATTTCCAGGATAAGCTGGCAATGAATCAACCTGCAGGCATTCAGCTGGTCTTCAACCTGTGGACCAAGGTCAGTGGATGGAAGCCAAACAACTCTGAATGGCTCTGGAATTTGCCATGTTACTTTATTTTTTTTTTGTTGTAGTAGTGCACCAGAAGAGGAAGCAGGTGCTAGTAAGGAAGATGGGTGCAGATCAAGATCACTGAGCCCAGTTAACTTCAGCTCTGCATCTTGCTGAGAATTGGTGGTTCTGGCATGACTCATTACAAAGCATGAAGAACTAAACATTAAGTTTGTGAAAGCAGTGAAATCAATAGCAATTGCCTAGAATACAGCACCCATTCAGTTTCAAAAATAAAGAAATGTATCTATTTCAAAAATACATAAAAGACAGAAGAGGATGGAACATCACAAACACTAGTCACTCTCTGAGATGAGTAAGGGAAAGGATACTGAGAAGAAAGAGAAGTATGTGAGAGTACAAAAATCAACTTTATGGTTAAGTCTGGATGCATAAAGAACAATTTTAGGCATTTTACTGAGCACACAATGTACAAGAATAGCAAACACAATAGTCGTGACACAAGACATGCAAGACTGTCTGGAGAGTGAGGGATCCCAAAATTGCCACATCTTTTGCATTTAAAATAGATAAGAAGTGTATCCTGTTCCAGAAATGGCAAAAACTGGGGCTGAAAACCAGACATTTCATTGCACAGAGAAGAAGTAAACATAAAAATCCACTTGGACAGCACTCCAGCTTCTGAACTGTTAATAAGTGCCAGGAGTATTATAATACACTGGCAAATCCGAACATGAGGATTATTTTTAAAACATGCTCTGTGCAGTGTCTGAGCAATTTTCAGCAAAACCAGCTAGCCTGTTTTCAGAAATTGCTATAGCTTCTGCTCCCTGTGGAATGTACCAACCATGCAAAACAATATCAGAGAATAACCAAGCTGCACCCTGGCACCAGCATCTTGCCTGGTTTTAGGTGCCCAAGTTCTTGTGGAATTAAAAGAAGGAATCTGATTTTCTCGTGTATCTTCGGTATCCTGCAAAAGCAATCAGCTCCAGCACTGGGTTTTCCTCCCAGCCTGCAGGACCCCGTGCATTGGCCAGCCACCTGCACCAGAAGAGCATCAGCTATACATGTGGCCATGCACGTCCGTACTGCTCTCTGCTCCCTGGCCCCCACAGCCTGAAGTCTCTGTAGAGGCACTCCTGCCTGTGGCAACAGTCTGGACAAGAACTCAAAAAGGATGTTCTTGCTATGTTACAAGCGTATTTACCAAAGCATGCCTAGACTGTGTTTACTCTGCTTTTTGCCGTGTGAAAAAAGAAAAATGTTTATCGCAGATCTCAGTTGGAGCCATTTGATGGTTTCTTTCTGAGCTCACTTTGCATCCAATTCAATAAGAACTAAAAATAATAGCATGGATAATCTAATTGCAGATCAGTAGATATCCTGACCACACTCGGCCTCAGAACATGTATCCCACGTACACGAGACGCACACGCAGTGCACAGGCTTTCTAGCAGCAGTAGCTTTTCACCTAGAACAAGGGTGACATTTGTGAACCACAAAGCCTATCGATGTTGTCCTGCTCGGTTGATATAGTGTAGAGATCTTCTTAAAATAAATAACAAATGTTGATCTCTCTCCCTGATTGCATGCTGCATCTAAGGAAAAAATAAATGCTTAAACCCTTGAATTTCATAGGCACTGGAGAAATCTTGGCAAAAAGAAAACAGGAAAGCATTTGTAATATTAAAAATAGATTGCTTCCTGGAAGTAAGAACCCTGATGGTCTTGTTGACTTGTTTTTTTTCATGTTAAATGCCATGTCATACAGAAGCACAGCCAGCCAGCTCCTGATGTGATTTGAAACTTGCCTGAAAAAAAAAATATATATATATATAAATGGTATATTTTATAATTTGTTTTGATGTTTAATATTTATTATATGTAATACATTTCTCTGTAAAAGCTTCCAAAAAAAAAAATACAGTTACAGGTCCTGATGTGGAAGACTGATTTCAAAGCCTACAGAGAAGTTGCTTAGCCTTAAAAGTAATATGTGCTATAAGCGGGAACGAGATAAACATTCCCCTAGATAATTAATGTTCCTGGAAAATAAGTATTATTATGAAGAGCTGGGTATTTTCAGGGAAGTTCCCACAAGGAATATTACTGGACAGGGTTGAGATTTCAAAAAGAAAAAAAGAAAAATCTTTAAATATACCATATCCATGTACATACAGCTACCTCATTTGTCATGATAATATTACAGCATGGCACCCCAGCTGACAGAAGCTGAGACCAGAGCAGCCTCATGCTGCTATCACTATTGGCTTCCTAGCTAATAAAAGGTAGGTTTCCATGTCCAGTTTGATGTCAAAGCCCTGCAGCTCAGAAGCTCTGAGCAATTACAAGCTCTTGGCTCCGTTTTCTTGAAGGGAAAGGCCACCTTCAGAGATGTGGCAGACAGCTCTTTCTCTGCAGCTGCCAAGTCAACTATGAAGTTCACTTGCAAGTTCCAGCAGATAAACCTGAAGTCTCAGCTTTTGCTAGAGGGGAAAATCCATTTGTTTGTCCCGGTAGTCCACCAATAGTCCATTAGTATAATGGAGATATGACAGATGAGTAAAGTGCAAACTTGTTATAAAATAGGACATCAGCATTACATGACAACCTGCACACCAGCAGGTAAATACTCAGTGAGAAACAGCCATCCAAATGCAGAGACCAGATAACTGCAGAAAATACAAGCTCCCAGTTGCATTGCTTACTGTTCTCATTTTCAACATAGTAAGTTCTCAAATTTAAAAGTCAAAGAAGAAAAAGAAAAAGAAAAAAAAAAAAAAGAGTAGATAGAGGCAAAACCTGGAGGTAGCTTTTGGTTTTGATTCTCAGCAACTTGTGCTGTGACTCTGAGAAACTGGAGATAGAAAACACACTTTTCACATTGATGTCCCTTCAGAAATAATCTTGCTTATTGGCCGAGTCTTAAATAAACTTGTTGCCCCAAAATCAATGTAGATGCTACTAATGCTGTTGTAACTTTCTACTTGAGAAGGATTAAAGTGAGGGGTGTCTTCCCCTAAAAGAGACACAGGTGTGATTAGATTTTCTTTAATGTTTCCTTTAAAAAAATAACTCTTGTAACATCTGAATGTTTTTTGCTCTTTCAGTTTCCACCCAAGTCCTTCTCTGAGGTTTTTCAAGGCAAAGAAAAAGAGTTTTATTCTGGTCACTGGGCAGTTGTGCATTTCTCTTGCTCCCGGTGAGATCCCGGTGTAAAATGAATGTTGCGAGGAAACAGGAAGATATATCTCACGCAGCCTTTTCTGCAGGGCAGGGTTTCTCACTGCTTAAGAAAATGGTAGTTCCCAGCATGTTCCAGGCTAAGAAACCTGACAGTCTACAAATGTCATTAAAGATACTGTGAATTTTGACATGTGGGAGTCTTCCCACTTAATCTCTGAGGAGCAGTAGCATAGGGCTTGGCTGCCAGAACAGACAAGTGCTCATTCTGTCATTTCAAATCTCTACATTCATTTTTCCACCTGTAAAATGGGGAAAGGGCATTCTTAAACCCTCACATGAGCAGCTTCTGATGAGCCTGCACAAGTACATATTATGCCTTTTTTTTTTGTTGTTTTTTTTTTTTTAAAAAAAAAAAGGTTTTGTTGTTGTTGCTATTTGTTATTACCTCATCTGTTTTCTGGTGTCATTGCAGATAAAAACTTACATCACACTGGAAAAAATAGCTGTAGAATAGAAATAAATATTGTGAATAAAGTTACATATTCTACTAAAACTTCTGCCATCATTTCTGAGTTCCAATGGCACCTTGAAGCACATTGTACCTTCCTGCCCTGTTGTTCTCTGAAATACAGACTAATTCCCCATGAAATTAAATGTTTATTCACATCTAAGTTGTGTCTTCGTACTTTGACTCAGATAAACACTGGCCAAAGTGGCTTATATGCTGTGGTTGTTTTCCTTCTGAAAGATGATCCCTGAAGTAACTTCAGTCAAGAGAAGTGCAAAGATGAATGATAATTTTCTTTTTCCAAGGGTCTTTCAACAGATCAGTTTAAAGTGCCATTCTTAAATTATGCTCAAGTGTTGTATGAGTGAATCGCTTGTTTATTGCTTGTTAGTCACTTGTTAATTACAGGGTTTTATTAGTCAAACCTTTTATTATTATTATTATTATTTTTCCTCTGTGAAAATATTACACCTCAAGATAAGGACATTGTCAGACACTTCTATTAACTAGATAAACACAATGTGTTATTTTAAAAACACGCAGCTTAATTCCAGGACAGGCGAGGTGAATGCAAATCCAAATGGTGATGGTAAAATCACTCTGTCTATGTGCAATCCTGTGAACTCAGAATCTGTCCTTGAATTGCCCGGACATGGCTCAGTGTTAAAACCTCATCCCTCCAAGCAGATTTCACACCCTTCAGCCCCTGGGAATTGCCCCGGCTGGTTAGGAGGCAAGCCCTGACCAGCTGGTGTAAGCTCCATCACAGTTGTGCTTCTCAGTTAATCCTCTGCTGGTGCTGTGTGAGAACAGACTAATCAAATATGAGGTTGCCAACCTCCCAGTTTGACTGGAGGAAAGGGCTCTCTCTTACTTATTTTTATCTCTTCCCAAACCCCTTGAAAATATTGCCCCAACTATAACATTCATCTTGGCCAATGTAATGAGATAGTGTTCACCCAGCTGGTACTTTGAGCTCCTTTCCACTACCCTCCTCCAGTTAATCTGGATAGTAGGGCCAGGTGAGCAGAAATATATCTGCTACATTCCCTAAACACCTTTACCTTCCTTCACTTCATCCAGGAGCTGAAGGACATTATTTTGCTTGGCCAGTTGTTTCCGTATCTGAGCTCATGGTTGCTGACTTCTCAGCCTTGCTTACCAGGGAGAGAGAAAGTGAATGTTCAAGCATGACTTCAGACTCCATTGTGCCTCTGCAAATGTGAATTGGGTTATTGTAAAACATGTTTCCTCTTTTGTTCCCTTATAAAATCTTGAAAACTAAATAAAAATAAATCAAGATTACCACCAGGGGTAAAAACTCACCTGGACTTAGAAAAATGGAAACAAAACCAGCTGATTGTCTGGATACAAGCTAGTAAGAACAGAAAGAGAAAAAATCATTGTTTTACTGAACGAGGAATACAAAATGTTGGGAACCAGCTTTAAGCGTTAGAGTCCCACTGCCATGCACAAAAGCTAAGGCTGGTCAAACTGCCCAGCTTACAAGGGAATGAGTTCATCTTGCCCTTGAAGGATGGCTTCCTGGGGCTTTGGCAGCTGATGCAAAACATCCTTTTTCTTTGGATAATGCCACCAAATACTTTGAAAAGGGCATGTAGCAGAGCTTCCTAATCAGAAAGGAGAAACTTCTGATGATTGCTTTTCTGAATTGTGAAGCAGAAAAACTTGTGGATTGGAAACATCATCCAGACCTTGTCAAAATTATTTCAAAATGTAGAAATTGTTCATTTTTGCAGTAGTTCAGTGTTACAATAGAAAAATCCACATAATTATAGTATAAATCTGTGAAATGTGTATACTTAGGCAGATAATATAACAACTGAAACAATATGTCCTATTTCAATTTGGAGTTTTTCAAAAAGCTTATTTTGTGATTTTTGGTAAGTTTTATGTCAAAATACATATGGTCCTTCGAACTAGTTTTGATTTTACTAGAACATAGAAGTCTGGAGGCCATCTACTCCACCTTTCTGCCATTCAAAGTTAGATCAGGGTCTTGTCCACATCAAATTTGCAAAATCTGCACCATTGCCTCTCTGGGCAACCTCCTCCAGTGCTCATGGTGAAGATCCTTGCCTTATACCCACCTGAAATTTCCCTTGCTCTTACCTGTGACCATTACCTATTTTCCTTTCACAGTGTACCTCCAAGAAGAATATGTTTCTAACTTATCTCTGTGCCAAAACAGGTAGCTGAAGACAGCCATTAGGTCCACTTGAGCTTTTGCTTCTGAAGGATAAACAAACCCAGATCTCTCAACATTTTCTCATTGCTGTCTTGTGTTCAACTTCTTGTCCAGCAGGTCCCCCTTTTTCCACCACACTGCTCTCCAGCCTGTGCTGCTGTGTAGGGTTACTGCGCCAGGAAATGTGACCTCTTGGTTCTTTACAGGTCTTTGTAAAGGCCTTTGTAAAACTTTGTTAGGTTCCCGTTAGCTCATGTTAGCCCATTCCTCCACAATCTTGAGGTCTTGCTGAATGGTCTGGGATGATATGACAGTCCCCAGCATTTCTATCCAATACTTCATATATCAAATCTTCTATGACTGTGAAAGGCATACGGATTGCAGTGATTGTCAACATGCTCAGTCTGTGGAAAGGTGTTGAGCATCACGTGCTGACAGGTGCCCCTCTCTCCCTTATTCCTTCATGGAATTTTGGATTTTAAGTTTTAGGACTGATTTAAGTGCATAACCCTGCCTTTTATTTTCCTTTTCTTTTCATTTTCTTTTTGCATGAGGTAAATGCTGTAATAACTCTTTTTGCACTATCAGCTTGATATTATGCAGGTGAAATGACAACACTTCCATTAATTTCAAGGAGCAGAAGCTGACTTCCTTGTTATCTCTCATTTGCCATTTATTATGATGGGAAGAATCCCACTTAACTGATACGGTACCTAATGAAAGAACAAGGAGGTTATAGAAAGGTAAGCAGTAGTAATAATGATTGTAATGGTAGCAATCAGAAGCCAATAAAAGACATCTGATGCTGACCTCAATTAACACTGACATGCACTCTCATTTTAGCAGTAATATCAAGTGACTGCTACAACAGAGTTAAAGCCCAGAGCTCTGTTTTCAAGAGATGCTGGTGACAGTTCTGTTTTCAAAACAAACACTTAGAGGCCACAAATCAGGATACCAAGCTGAAATGTGGTCTCCTGAGGATCTCGCGATCCTGAGCTTGAGCTCTCAGATAAACAGAAGGCTGCTACAGAGAGAGTCACATTGCTTTTCTCATTCCAGATGATAAACAGGTGTAACCTGCAATTTTAAAACCCTGCAAGGAGTGGAAAAAAATATCTATAAGCTAGGGTGACACAGGCCCTCTTCCCGTTTATAAAGACAGATAATATAAGATACTCACTGAGTAGCAGGCTTAACCTTTGAGGTTGAAAAGTTCAAACCAATTTGTTGAGAAAAGCTAAAGGCTTAAATTAACAAGTCTCCTGAAGGATCCGGACAAGGAGAGCAGCCTGGGCTAACATATGAAAACTCTTACAGTCAAGAACAATATTCATGGTGCGTAACTCCAGCTGCACCTACATTAGCATATTTGTTTCTTTTTGAAGGAACATTTTTGAAGATAATCTTCTCCCTTGCCCCGCGGGCGAACACTATGGTCACATTATCTCAGAGTGTGCCAGCTGGGGTCTCATCAGAAAACAACAAGCAGAAAGGTGAGCTCTGGAAACACAGCGGATGTGTCCCAACCAGTAACGGGCATTCAGGCTATGAGATCTGCCTAGAAATAGTACAAAGGGTCCTCCTTACCTCACATGTAACGTGGATGATGAGGCTTCGGTAGTTACCGATTTACTCCATGGATCTGCTCCTGTTGTGTGGCATTACTTGCTAATGCAGACATAGTCATATAGACTCTTGGTCTATATAAACAAGAGTGCTTACTCTCACAAAATTACCCATGTACAATTACAAACAGCCAGGCAATATTTTCTCAGTTGCTGAAAGACTTATCTACCTCCAAAAGATTAAATTTGAGCCCACACCTTTTTCATGCCTAACCAGTATTTGCATGGCAAAGTATCCTCCATTTTACAGTTTCCACCGAAGCACCTGTCCTTCCTGGGATCACAGCTCACGGCAGGAAAAAGGCTCTCAGAAAGAGTCTGGGACTAAACCAATCACAGATGTGCCTCTTCTGTTGATCTCAGCTGGACATGACAGCCTCAATATTTCTGAGGATCCAGACATTTGTTCTGAGCTTTCCAAGGATCTAAATATGAAATTCCATGTACTGGCAGAGTCTATGAAATGTTGTAATATAAGCAAAGATGTTACGGTGGCCTCTGGCTGGGCTGGCAGCTGCTTTCTGCACTAACTGCATCAGAAATTTTGCAAGAGCCAGAGTGAGAACAGTGCAGATTCCAGCCTTGCAGTGCAGCTAATCCAAGCATGAATCGTCGTTAGTGCAAGTAATGAATAATCCAGAACCAATTGTTACAGTCATCTATGGATGGAAAGAACAGATTTGTCCCAAGCTGCTATCTGAATAATTCAGAAGCTAAAAGCATGGCACACTTGGTTATAAATGGCCATACTCCTTCACTGGGTTATCTCACTTGCTTCCTGATTATGCCTTGCTGTAGACCAAGACATATTTTCTCTTCAATGGATTGAGCCATCCAGCTCTCCTCCAGGTATTGACTGCTTTCTAAATGAAAGTATTGACTTAAAGGAGTCAACAATTTGCACCCAGTACCTCGAATTTTAGACTTGTTTAAATTTGCAGTTTGACATCCCTATATAGCCAGAGCTAGAACCTTTATTTGCCCATCTACTGTCATATAGACACAATGAGTAGAAAGTATAAGTGATTAGACCTCCATGGTAGCTCTGAGGAGCTCATAAGTCCATGGGCCTGTAAATTCTTGTAAATACACTCCACTGAGGTCAACATCAAAAGCAGGTGACTTATCTAAAAGATTCTGCATTAATGATAGCCTCATCTGCTGTCAGGAAGACAGGTTTTATGAAGTGCTAAGGGAGGATTTCACAGCCTTGACTATGTTTAATAAAGACAAGTATTTCACCTACTCAGTGTAACCCATGCCATTATGTAAGGTGAAAACATGATTTTTTTTTGAGTTTGAGTTCCCTAATGATGACGAAATCTCTCATCACCCACTTCTAGTCACAACAAAAATCTGTCTGTATGTTTTTTCAAATTCTAGCTTTCTATTTAGCAGTTTCTTAGTACTGTTACTGCTATTGAAGGTTGCTAATACCAACAGCCAACACACAGACAACCTAAAAGTTTGCCAAATAAATAATGCTTACATCAAGAGACCAGATGAGCTGCCTCTAAAGGTTCTGAGAGAACTGGCTTTGTTACAAGGCTCTTCTACCACCTTTGAAAAGTCATGGAAAATTGGAGAGGCTTCTTTCTAATTACTGAAGAAAAGCTAATGCTGCACACATCTTTGGAAAAATAATAATAATAATAATAATAATAAAAGCCAATGGGGCAGCCCATGGAGCTATGGACTTGTCAGTCTCACTTTTATCCCTGGGAAAATCATAACACAGGTCCTCTTGGAAATAATTCTGGGCATACAAGGAAATTAAAGTAATAGGGAATAGTCAGCATAGATTTACCAATGGTAAATCATGCCTGACCAGCTTGATTGTCTTCTCTGATGAAATAACTGCATTTGTGGATGAGGGGTGGGCAGCAGATGTCATTTACCTTGACCATAATGAGGTTTTCAAGACTTTCTCACAATATTCTTCTACCACTGTTTAGGACATTAAGGTCTGGATATGTGGATAACTACTAGATTGCTAAAAATTGATCAGATAGATCAGCCTTAGAGTGTTAATGGTTCATCCTCTACCTAGAGGCTCATAATGAGTGGAATACCACAGGGCTCTATCTTGGGACCTCTCGTGTTTAACAACTTCCTTTATCAATGACCCAAAGAAGGTGGTGGAGTGCACTCTCATCTGATCTTAGAACTGGCCCTGCTTCTCTTTTTCATTGCTGTGGGTTTGTTAATCGCAGAAAAAGGTGGGTGAAATGACTCAATTGAAGACCACATGGAGAACCTATGATTTAGTTTGTTCTTGTTCAGGCAATGCACTTCAATGTTCAGCTCCCCCTTCATATATTCTAGCTGGCAATATGAGTTCAAATTAGTACAAAACTTTCCACACAAAGGGTTAAAAAGAGGAGAAATTCTCCAAAACTAATTAGTCAAACATAGTCAAAAAAGGACGGTGTGTCCTGAAATAGATGGGAGAGGATCAGTGCTGTAACTAAGTTTCCGTGTGAACCTCTGACTTTTATAAATGCCAGAAACTCTTTCCTTTCAGATCCCAAGTTTACCTTCCTCATCTGGCTTGTTGCTTCCTTTAGCTGCACTGGGAGGGGACTGCTGCTTTGTAGGGAGAAGCCCAGGTTATTGTTGTCTAATTTGCCTTGTTGCTTTTTTTTTCCACAGATACTGTCCCTTGGGCTTCAAATACTGTGAGACCAGTGAAAGGTGACTTTTGTACACATGGTTTATGAGATCTTGTAGAGATAGCAATGAGTAAAATTTTGTCTGGATTAAAAACAAAGGTGAAACACTCCTAACTTTCTTTGAGGACAAAGTTTCATGAGGGTTCCTTTTGAAGGATGATGTTCCTTGCAGAGAGAGGGCTTGTATGAGGACAAAAATGAAGTGATCAAAGAAAGCATTTAATTTTTCCCTGAACTCTCTAGACAAAGTATTAAAAGGTTGTGGCATGTTGTGCATCAAAGTTCTGGCATTTAATCTTTTGTGTACCATTGATGGTTCAAGCAGACCCCAGCCAGGAAATCACTTTAACGTAATCACACTGTCTGTCTGTCCCCCCTTCTTGCTCCTCACAGTAAATTTTAATCTAATGACCGTTTTAATACATTAGTTTTCCACTTCATTATTTTATGTATACTTCAATGTAGGGGAAAGACTTCAAATGGATTTTGTGACTTATTGGCCAATAAGAAAAGTGACCTTGAGAGCTGGAGCCATTCCAGGCCCAGAGGGCAGAGGAGAAGTGTCTCCTGATGAGGAATCACCCATACTGGCCACCCTGGGGACCCGCAGCTCTCAGCTCAAGCCACAGATATGCAAAGAGGAGAAGGAGGAGGGCTGGAGGAAAGTAATATCTCTGGGCCATGGGCTCCTGTGCTGGCGCTTTGACAATGCCAACCACAGTTTTACGGGTGTGTCCATCTATCCCCATTAATTAAGAAAAGCTAGACCAGATTTAAAGATAGTGAGGTGGGTGAATGCAATGTTGTCAGTGAACATGTGAAGCAAGGGAGTAAGTAAGCAGGAAATAGCTATTTGAATAATTAACATCTAAGGGCAAATCTTAAATTCTGAAGGTAGAGTCTTTGTAAAGGCAGGAGTGCAGTAAGGTTTTTCTGAAAATTTCCTGCATTACAGTTACAGGAATATTTGCAGAGGAAACCTGTAAAAACTGTTCATCTCTCTCACACTTATGTCTCACACAGTGAGTGTGTCTGTTTAATTTCTTCACCCATATGGGAAAGACTTGGTAGGAGTCAGACAGTTTGAGTGCTGTGTTAGGGTCCTGCAAAATTCTCTTACCAGAAAACATCACATGCAGCTTATAGACCACCTGTATCCACATCTTATTACCTACACCCCAGCAAGCACATCCCATGCAAAGGATGGCAGAGCTGTAGCACATGTGGACTAGTGCTCAGAGCTGTAAATAGCAGACTTAACATCTGATGGGGCTTTTCTGCTCAAGCTCATATTCTGGGCAGTCATTTGTTTGCAGAGGAGCTGTGGATGTGAGTCCTAACATCTTCAGGACCGAGTTCACTGTATTTATTTATGTCTTGTCGCTGGAGATTTTCCCATGGCCAAAGTATCTGAGTATCTCATAAAGGTTAACACAGCAGGGGAACATGAAGGCACAGTAGTAAACAGCATTTACATCTCATTGACTTTCAGCAATTGTTTAGCACTTCCATGCTTTATTCTCCAGAATATATTTCTTTGTAAAATTACTCCCTGCATGTGCTTCCCAATGATGTCAATGCATGTCAATGACTTTTTCCTCTCTGCATTGCTGAGCACAGTCTGGTTTAGTGTTTAGCACACTTTGAGCTAGAAGCATGGAGGGGTAAGAAAAATGTGCTTTAGTTTTTCCTTTAGTAATTACCACTTTACATTCATCTTATGCTATTCCTCTGTCTTAAAAAAAGAGTAAACAGGTTGACCTCTTTGCCAAGACTGTGTGGAAATGCAGGATATGTATATTTAGCACTAGTCAATCTGTTCAGAATGAGTAGGAAACCCATCAGTTCCTGAGGCTGCAGAAGATTTCCTCTGCACAACTTGTCATCAGCCTGCCGGAGCTGAGGATATTCTGACTGTGTACATGAAATGCCAGGAATGCATTGTTTATTTGCAGCCAGAAGGCTGAAAATCAGGGCTTAAAGTCCCTCATCAAAGGTTGCACGACTCTTGCACAAGCTGCTGACACAAAGCAGGGTCTGTGCGGCTGGTACATGGTGGTGCTGGAGCATCGCTGAAAGCAGAGGGCAGGTTGTGCTCACTCAGGCAGAGTAGAGCTCCTGACCCAGCACAGACTCATCCTGGTTTTGGAGACATTCATTTTCCAAGGGCTCAGGACCGCTTGGAGCAACTTCAGCAGAACTCCCTTTATTAATCCACATGGTGCTCACTGCAGAGGATTTTGGCCAAGAGTTGCAGTTTTAGTGCTGAAAAAATGCCATTACAGTCTTTTATGTGCAGCCTGTAACTCTTGCAGAGAATCGCTGTGTAAAGCCAATGTTTTAGTTAACTATATAAACTTACCAAGTTAACATAAAAATGACAGGGGGGTCATACCACAGGATAACAAAGCAACATTTGGAGAGATTTAGCAGTCAACAGTGGAAGACTAAGGAAGAAATAAAGAACAGGATAAGGATACTTCACCCAAACATCCAGTCCCAGTTTTCCAAGATTTGGAGCTCAGAGGTTTTTTTACTTTGAGATTGCATTTAGATAGCCACTACATCTGCATGCTTTCTTCCATTAATTTCCCTCATTGTTTTCTGGATGGAAATATTAACACCCTGTGGAAAGAGGCTTCACAAATTAACAAAGCACAGATGAAAAAGTATATTCTTGTGTTGGTTTTGAACTCATCCCTGACACTCTTCTACTTCTTGTGCTGGAGGAGATAGAAAATAACTTTTCCCTACACTTCTCCCTCTCTGAGATACTTAAGTATGTGAGGAGCTAGAGAAATCAGTCTTTAGAGAAAAAGAAATGCAGAGAACTGCTTTGCTGAGGGTGTTAAGCTTCTGCAAAAATATCTCCAAGTTTACTTGAAGTCCTTTCAGCCAAAAGTGGGAACAGCTAAAGTCGATGCCCTTCTTGCCACTTTTCAAAATACTCCAGATGGAGCAGTGGGTTGCTCTGCCCCTTTGCTGCTGTGCTGGTGCCTCTGGAAAAGGCTACTTTCAGCCAAATGGCTTGAGATGGACAGGCAATTTTAGCCAGAGGAGGCTGGCAGGGGCACTGGGAGAAGCTGTGCTCTACCACTGCCAGCACCCACCTCCTTCCCTCCAGCAGCTGCCACATCCCTTGGTACATCCCAGCAAGCTGTGTCCTGGGATTTATTAGACTTAAAACTAACCTGGCAAAAAACAAACAAGCAAGCAAGCAAGCAAACACAGCTCTGCAGAAGCAGAGACTAGCATCTTTGCCCAAATGATGTTCCATGTTCTTCACCCTGAGCATTACTGGGACTGGCTCTGTTTTCACTGCTCACCTCCTGTCCCAGCTGCTTCTGCAACTCTTCTTCTTCAGAGCCCCATCTCTGCCTCTGCCTTTTCGAAAACACTGATCCCCATTCAGGCAAGTTTTCTTACTTGAACAGCGTGCCTTTGCCTGCCTGATCCTGTCTAGTGTACTGAGATGGGAGATTCTTCCAAATTCTTGCTATCCCAAGTTGGGTTGGAGCACCTTGATCCTGCTGAAGTGTTATGACTACTAATGAAGATGACACTAATAAATTATGGATTCACCCAGTTCATCTTAGATTGTTTTTTACACAAAAGAATAACAATATTTAAGTTCTGATAACTCTCATATGCCCAGACTTAAGAAAACAAACAAACAAAACAAAACAAAAAAACTTTAAATAAAGAAGAGAGGACACCATAATATAAAAAATACAAGCATTCTGGGAAGTTAGATGATAAATCTGTTGCAGACACTAGTGTGACAGACAGTTCTGCACCTTAGATCAGTGAATTTTTGCAATGGGTGACAAACACGTTTATGATGCTGATTTCTTTGAAAGTTTTGTAGTGGTCAGGAATATCAACGAACATATTGATGAATAAAGAGCAGAGTGTGGGGAAAATTTTTAAATATACAGCAATAGCTTTCTGTAGTCTATTTGTAAAACCATGACTTGAATCCAAAGTGTCAAGATTGAGGGCAGACTTTGTAATTCTCTCTTTAATATCTAAGGCATCCATCTCATCACACAAAGCCCAATTCTGGCAAAATTATAAAGACTTTTCCTTAAATTGGTTTTAAAGCTGGTCCCATAACAGATTCAACAAACTGTGTAGCCATTAAGGGACTCTGCATTATACAATATTGATTTCTCTAATATCCATATAATTATACTGAGATGGAAATTGCCAATAAAATTTAATAATCCTCCTGAAAAATTAGCAACATTAGTCTGAGAAGATGCTCAAACCCCCTACAGCCATTGTTCTGATAGCATTACCAAACTATACGTTAATAATTGTATCTTTTTCTGTGCACTCCCTGCTGTTTTAGTACTTAACTAAACTGTAATGCTAAATAGTTGTTGCCCGTTGAAGAAGTTTATCAGAAAACATCAAGATGTCTTTGTGACTGTAATTTAAAGCTACACGTAAGTGCACCCAAAAAGTTCCACTTGTGAAGTTATCTCCTGAGGGCTCTGTTTATAGGTATTATCCTGAGTTTAAAGGGAGTTTTTATGCCCTTGAGCCTTAGCTCTCTAAGTCACTGATAAGATAGGCCATACTTTCACTCTGTTCTGCCGGCTTGAGGCAGTAAGTGGTGCCCTGGTTGTTGCCCTGTTTGAGCAATACAGCCTCTGCTTTTTGCATCTTATCCCTCCCTGGAGCCAGCCAGGAGCCAGCACAAACAACCTTTGAATGAGACGACACTGGACTTTCAGGAGACAAGTTCAACCCAGCCCATGGAAGCCTTTCCCCAGCCCAAAATAGCAAGGCAGAGAAGATGCTGGTGAGGTGGATCTTGGCATTGACTGATGCTGGCGAAGGCTGTGGCGCATCCGCCAGTGGCTGTCCCACACCCTCCTTCCTCCAGGAGGAAGCCGGGCATCTCGTGGAGACCCGCCTGGGAACCCTGCCAAGCAGATGTCACCTCCTCACCGTGGGGCCTTCTTTGCAGGCTGAGGGAGATGCAAAGTGGAAAATCCATCAAAGGTCTTGAAGCTTAAAGGCCCATTGCTGGTTCAAACACTTTGCCTATCTGATCAGTGCAAATCTGCAAGTGAATCACTAGAAAAATCTAAAACTCTAAAACTCTAAAAATCTAATCTTCTCTTCCTCAGTTCTTGGTGCTAAAGCACAGTTCTCCAGGATACGTCTATATGCATAGCCATAAAGGACTTACGCAGTCATTAAAACTTCTTTCAGCCTTTTGCACCTCTCCTCTCCCCTGCCCCATTCCGGTGCAGCACTGATGAGTCCAGGCATTAGGTTCCAACCCCTAAGGTCACAGTCTGGAAAGAGATGGTGGGAATGGTACTACAAAACATGGAAACAAAACATCACATATAATCTTTGCTGCCATGGTGCATGGCACAGGTATAAGCATGGGAGAGTGCAGTACACCCACAAGTGCAACAGGCTGCAGTAACAAAACCTGGCTCGCTTCCCTGTGGTTATCCCTAAAAGTGGGTGCACTGCAGCTGACAGTGTGACTGTGACATGTGTAGAGGTGTACAAAGCAGACAAATTTCTGCTCATGAGCTTGGTGCCAGGGGCACAGGATCTGCTGTGTGTGTGCCCCAATACGGATGTGCCAGGCTGAGCCCAGCTGAGCCCAGGCTGCCAAGCCCTCACCGGTATCGCTGCTTAGGCTGGCAGAAGTTAAACTGTCTTGGGTAAGTCTGTAACATGTTGCAGTCATGCTCTTGACTGCAGTGGGAAAACAGACCAAGAGAAATAAAACTAAAAGCAGCTCCACTCGCTTTTGTGGAACCATTGCTAGAGCTGGGAAGCTGCTTAGCAGATAGAGCAGTGTGGAGCCAAGGGAAGCAGCCCTGTGGGATGCCAAACATCTTCAGCTAGCCCAGAAAACAGGATTAAGCCTCATAAACCTCAGTTCATGTATTCTACCTTTCTAGAAAGCCTTTTTTTTGGTGAAGATTTAGCAAATGACATGGCACTGACATTTTTCCTGGCACCATAGCCTACCTGACACTAGAGCTGGGCCTGGAAATTAAATTCATTTGCCTTTTTTTTTCTTTTCTTAAACTGACATAGCAGCTATCATTCACCATAACAAGTCACCCTAACAAGCTGCAAGGCAGAGATACTGCGCATTGGAATCAACTGGTGGCAGTCAGTGAATAACATGTAGGTAACCAGAACACCCTTCATCATGAACCTGATACGTTTAACAGCTAATTAAATCTGTGTAGGGATTAGGCTTTACATTGTATAGTCTTATGGCAACAAACCCCCAGCTTCCTAAGATTACCTTGACCAGCTCCTTATCTCTGATGCTGAGATGTTTATCAGCGCCATATGTTAAGAGCTCCTGCTACGTCTCCCAGTGACCTTCTGGGCCTTAAGCAGCCCGAATGTCAGGGGTTCAGAAGCTGAGGACATATATTATGACACAGACTGCAACGCTCAGCCAGGCAGAATGAAGATTCAGGGCTGGAGTCCAAAGAAAAGGTCTTTGTTGATTAACTTCTGTCCCTAATAAATTTGTCAATTAGCAAGAACAAAACATTAACTTTGTTTTCCTTGCCCTCACTGTTGCTTTGTTAGGTCCCACACTGCGAGGTAACACAGGGTGTGTACTCAAGTATCGGTGATGAGGGGAAACCTCAGATGATTCATGGCTTGGAAATGTTTCACATAAAAATAGCAAATTCCAGCCTTTTATCTGGGGGCTATCCATGCAGCCCAAGTATGTTTTCCAGTCATAGAACCACCAAAAAGAGATGCAATTAGGAGGAAATTTCTGTCCCTGATCTCAATGGCTCTGGGACTGTAGTCTTTTTTAGTCACATGCCACTTTTAGAATTAATGAGCACTTGTTCCCAAAAGTCCAGCATGGTGCTTGGGGACAATCACATCCGAAGAAGACATGGAGGATCGGCGTAATAATCTCAGCTGAAAGTTTTTACGCTTGTATGAAACACAGTTGCTGGTGAGTGGAGATGTGTTAATAAGAAAAGTTTAGGCAGGGACTGTGTTTGCCAAGACATTTTCATGCAAAGATACATTTTACAATACCTTTTGCTTGGAGAAGGACCTTGCCACCATGTTTGAATGCCCATGCATTCTTCAGATGTCCTGTGTTTGCACTGATAAGAGCTAATTCTGAGCAATCTTCAAGCCCCAATACCACCTATTTTAGGCAGCGCTCTGCTTGATCCCTATATCCAAACCTAGCAGCAATTGCAGTTCATTTTTGCAATTCTTCTGAAAAGCAGGAATCAACCCCATCATTGCTTCTTCCCACTCCTACCCAGCTGCTCATAGCAGTATGTTTTTATCCCTGATCTCACAAACATCCCTTCTCCTTGCAGTTCATCGGGCTCAAATCTGAGCCGGAATCTCCCATGCATTTCATGGGTAAGGACACTGATCCAAAAGCTGATGCTTCACTGCATGGCTGCAGAATGGGAATAAAGCCGGGGCTGGTTTGTGAGCAAAACCACGCTATGTCGGTTGATTCATTGGAAATAGCCATTTTGGAATGTAAGACATCTACCGAGACAGATGTAGCCTGGCTGGGGTTTAGCTGAATGCGTTTTATTCAGAATACAACAAAAAGCCCAGGTGTTTTAAAGGATATAAAGGCCATGGTCTAAGAAAAGAATTGTGGATCTTGGTGCCAAATATATGAATGCATTTATGGAAGCTTTGCTTGCTCCCGAAACTGAATATATGTATTTTTCTTAAGGCTAATTTCCTTTCCTAAACCAGGTGTGTGCTAGTTCCCACATTTCCCAGACCTCTTTAAAATGTTTAGGATGAACAAGCCAATTTCATTGGCTAACAGGGATTATAAATGCAAGCTCATTAGCTGAAATGGCTATATTATACCTTCATCAGTCTGCATCAGAGTGAATGACTGTTTTATAGGTGCTACTAACACACAGGGAAGAATCTGATTACGTGTTTGTGTGGCACATACTGCGTGTTATGAGATGGAATGAAAACTACAAAACTTAGACGTCTAATCTGAACATCCCCAAACCTGGGAAACTTCAGATCTAGGGCAGATGATCTTTTATGATTGATCTCCATTTCTACCACTCTGCCAGGACTTCCCAACATGTGGCTTAGCAGGATACCCATCAAACTTCTGCCAGTGTCATTATCTTATATCAACACACAGAAGAAAAGATATTGAGGAACACTGACGGGGATGGGTTTTGAGGGGTGTAACATACTCTGTCAAGTGTAGCCTTCTGGCTGGAGTATTGCCTGGCAAGGAAGATAAATGTCAAATATATACATGATAACTTATACGTTAAATCCTTCCTAGGAGCCCATACAGCAGATCTAAGATGTGTCTCACTTAGTGTGCTCCCTGTCTGACCTCCCAGCTCTTGTTTTCCTGGCTGTAAGATGCTTCAAGGAGAGGTATGGAGAAATGTCTGAAGTTGGACACCCACAACCGTGGTCTTGGGGCATTAATCTCATGCACAGAAGGTGTTTGTCCTGTATTGAGCCTGAGGGGAGGCTACCGGTGACATCTCCCAGTTTCTGGACAGCAGAGTGAGAAGGTGGGAGCTTTAAGTACGGATTCAAAATAAAGCAACACGTTGCTCCATAAGAGCAGGGGCCAACATTTCAGCTATAAGAAGTGAGAGCGAAGAAAGACAAGTGGGAAAAAATGAATAAGGTTTTGAGGGAAACTACTACTCCCCAGGCAAAAGCCACAACACGATTAGATCAACCCTTCCCTAACTGAGCACAATAAAGCCTTTCAGAGGAGATTCAGTCTCTACAAGCAGTCTATTCCTCAGATGAGTTCTCTAAATTAAATTACTTTCAACTGTTAAAAATTGCTGATGTTTCTTTACTATAGGTGTCCAAAAAACGTTCATAGACCTGTACAATGTCCTAAATAGCTAGATTTGTTAAATGGTAGTTAAAATAAGTAGCACTCAATAAATTTCCCTGCCAATAGACAGGATATAAGAAAATACATGCAAGAAAAGATCTACTCATAGCCCCCGCCTCTAAATTTCTGGACCTTTTTTAAAAAATGCAAAGTTTTATCTATTAAAATATTGTGACCCTCATAATGCTACAGAACACTGATACAAAATGTGAATAGTACAATATCCATTATATAATATATATTTATATTTTAATATATTACATTTATTTCTACATAGAGAGGCTATAAATACTGTATACGCCTTATATTCATGGTTCCCAGCATTTGACTTTATAGTAAGTACAAACAAACAAACAAATAATAATAATAAAAAAAAAACCTTTATAAAAATACAAAAAAAAAGAACTCGGTAGAAATAGCTTTACATTTTAAAACCTTGCAGCCTGCATTGTGTCCATCAATGGAGCTCTGTGACTACAAGAACACAGGTCAGAAGTTGTCCAACCGTTAGTTACAACCTCACCCCTCGGAGAAGATCAGAGCTGCCATGAAACCAGTCACGGTTCCCAAGACTACAGAAACCCCAGTCTCTGCTCATGCAGACATTGAGTTTGTGAAAGACCCTGACCTACATCTGGGAAAGGGGGTGAGATGAGAAGGTAGGGTGTGCTTAGGATGCCCCATCAGGATCACAGGACTGCCCAGGCCACCCTTGGAGGGGAGGCATGCCCCAGGCACCCACATCCCATCGCTCAGCTCCCCCCTGCTAACCAGGCAAGTCTTCCCTACAGAGACACAGCTCACAAGGTCTGGTACAGCAACATTTTTTCTCTGCCAAGGACAGAGACCATCGCCCCCACCTATATTTAGCCCTGCCTATGTTTAGCCTCAGGCCGTCGGCAAGTGCCAGAGCCTTGAGCTAGAGGTTCCTTTTTTTGTTTGTGGAGGTGCAGGCAAGGGATAACTCTGAGAAACAAGAAGCCAGTGCCGTGCTGTTTCCTTCCTGGAGTCCAGCCGGGGGAAAAAAAAAAAAAAAAAAAAAAAAAAAAGAGCAGGGCTGTGCCTTTATTTCGTACAACTAGAAACAGTTAAGCTGAATGCCATGCCGCTGCCTGTGTTGCACAGATGCTCGGCATGTCACGAGAGTCCCAAAGGCCACAACGCTGCCTGTGTCATCGGGTCAGCACTGCACCCACACACTCCAGCCAGGGCTGAATGTCCTCGGCCACCAGCGTCTCTGGAGGAAAGCACCCCACAGGCCGGCACTGTGCCTCTTCGCTGTGAGGTGCTCCCGTGTCCTCTTCACAAAAAAATAAACGTCTTTTCCTAGTCTCACGGACGTGGTCTCTGTACACATCAAACCCGAATACCGCCAGCCCAGGCAAGGAAGGCACATCACAGGGGACCTGGAGCCTCCAGCTTCGCCCTAGAGCGGCAGGGATGGCAGCGGCGCAGTGCCATCGTACGGCAGCCCCTGCACATGGGAGAGGGCAGGAGAAGCCTCCCGGGTGCACAAGAGTTCGGTCTCCTCACTGGAGTAGACGGTGGTGTCCATGTCGTCCGAGTGGTACCCAGACTGGTACCCGCTCGTCTGGTTGGAGGCTTCCGACATGACGGACTCGTTGCTCTTGCTGGGCACCAGCGTGCTGCGAAGAAAGCAAATGGAAGGAAATCAGAGAGAGACACAGAGACTTGTCTTCTGGTGGCAGCTGCTTTCCATCACGGTACCGACAAAAGCAAAACAGTGCGTTTGACAAAACTGGATTTAAGCCCTTTTAAACATGTTTGATTATAAGGACAGGCTTTTTTATAGGCCCTAACTTCACTAATGCATGAAAAAGATATTTAATTCTATAACAGTGCGGGGAGATAGATTGTGACTGCAAATGAAATGGAGAGAAAATTTTGAGATGCTTTGTACAATTAGTCCAAGGTGCAATTGTAACTGCTCTATACCTTTGTTTGCAAAAATAATTCCTCTGAGAAGCTCTCAGAGAGCATACGTGAGGTTTGAGCTAGATGAATGCCACTGTGTTTCCTGTGAACTGCACAATTAAAGCCCTATACAATGCTCTGAAAATACACCCAGGTACATCCTGAAAACTCAAGAGTCAGCTTTAGAAAAAAAAGAGAGCTCTTTGTCATTCCAGTTGTGTGCACTGGCTCAGTTCCTTCAAGGGGTGGTTGATGCTTTTGCAGTTGATAAATGCAAGTCCCTTCTGCAGTGCTGTCTGATGCTTTCAGCAGCTGTGTTACCTCCGCTCTCTTGGTACCAAATGTGGACGACCAGATATACTATGCACAACTTTTCTTTCTGTGTTTTTAAATATATAGTAAGAAAATATTTTATGTTTTCAGAAAAATTACAAAGCTATCAGTGTTCTGAATTACTGCAAGAAAAGGTCAATCCTATTTGCAGCCCGAGCCTTACCTAAAGGGTATTTTCACTTCTTTGTCTCTCTCTTCCAATGTCTTCAGCTCTTCAGATGCAAGAACCATCCCACTATCTGTTTGGTTTTCCTGTAAAGATGTTAAAAATGCATCAAATGAAAAGGGATAAAAAGTGATAAGGGATAAAAAGATACACTTATCAATAAAAAGAAAAGACATACAAACAGCAGACAATCTCACCTCCTGAACAACTTTTACAGTGGTTACCAATGGGACATCTTCGAACGTTTTCACACTCACAGGTCGGCTTTTTCTTTTGCTACCTTGTCGGTACTGACTGAAAAGAAAACAAAAACAAAAACTGTGTGTCCACTATCCACAACTTGGCTGCAAACAGCACTATGATATCAGAATCCTTTTATCTGTCTACAGAGAAATTAATCCTTTTGTCAAAACATATTATGCAAACCTCAAAATATCCATTTATTGAAAATGATGAGCCGCCTAGGAAGTGGCAAGTTTCTGACCTTCTGCTCCTGACAACCTTGATCTCTAAGCAAATTCTAAGAAACAGCTTTGAGAAAACAGCTCCTTTCCTCAATTATGCTGGAGGCCTTCACTTCCTGCAAGCTTTGCTCAGAAGTATAATAAACAGAGGAGCCCAGAGCAAAGGCATGTGTCTCTTTCTTTGAGCTGAACTTCAGAGACCCCTGGCTGGACCTAGGACAACAACAGCAGACTCTGCAGACTGCCGCCCTTAAGCCATAGGGATCACAACAGGCAGCACTACATCTCTCATGAAGGCTCTTCTCCAAAAGAAGCCCTCTGGTCAGGATGACATCCATGAAAAAGACAACAACTACAAAAAGAAAAAATAAAAAAATAATACTAAATAAATAAATAAAAAAAAAAACAACCACTGGACTTTCATGAAGGAACTAATAGAGCTTTCTCTCTTGGTGCATATGGAATGAAATAGATATTGTCTCAGTTAAACAGGGCTGATTTATGTTCCTGACAGCTAATGAAAAAAAGCCTCTCTGGGCACTGTGGAGTTGGAAGAGAAGCCCGCGTATACCTGTGCAAAGCTGGAGGCAATTGAGGGCATAATTCATCCCCTTTCCCAGCTTTTGAGTCTAGTTGTGCCAAGTCCTGCCAGCCTCCTGCTGATTTTAATTTGCCTCTGAAATCTAAATAATTTTTGATATTCTCTGGGTTTTCCTTGTGCTTGCTTCTCCTCCTCCCACTTTGATTTAAAGGCTGTAGTCATCAGCCTCTCCTTGTAGCTACTACTTTTGTGGAGAGTAGGACACAGACTTTTGTGTCTTAAAAATTTGTATTTTGGAGTGCCCCACTACTAAAACATGAGGCTGAGAAATCAGCTCTAGGACTGTAGTGTTAAACTGAAGTGTGAAAAGCACTGTGCCTACCTAGTCTTTTCCAGAACCACATAGGGGATTCACCTCTGCTACGATACCCCACGGCATCTACCACTACAGTCCATCACGCAGCACAACAGAAGCAAGCAGTGGACAAAACAATTTACCTCACCTTCCCCTTGGCTATGAATTCATGACCTATGTACCAACATTTCACATTAAGAGAGGAAATGCCAGCAAGGCTACTTATCAACAGATCCATTACCATTAGTTTTTTTAGGGAGCTGCAATATAAGAGTGTGAACACACCTGAATCAGATCAATACAACTTTGTATTTGTTCTGTTTCTTAAAAACTAACAATACTCTTGCAGTTTTTTTTGAATGAGAACACCAAATGTTAAAAGGATAATGAAAGGTCATCACTAGCATTTGGGAAGGTAAGAAACCTGTTTTTGCCTACAGAAACTTTATTCTTATCCCTATGGAGGAGGTTAAATATGGACCAGAGCAGCTGAAGTCTCTTCCTTTCATTTTCCCTGCCCCCCGCATGAACAAAAACTGCCCAGAGGCCCCAATAGGATGTCCACCATATAAAATACCTAATTCCTGCTGTGTTGTCATAATGGAATTTAGGATCACAGACTTCCTCTTCCTCCCTACAGGAAGCAGGTGAAGTTGGGAGAGAGAGACCCGAATCCTCTTCCATATTCAGCGATACTGACAAAGGAAGGACAACGTAGTCTTTACCATCCTGTAGAATGCAGTGAAAAAAATACAAAAATGAAAGACTATAGAGATACACAGTTACACACACATATATGGAGAACGCATCAGTCCAGCAGAGATACCTGGTGTTCTTTCTTAAATTACAAGCATTATATCAGCTTTGCAGGAGCAGCTACTTTAAAAAAAGGAAACTTAAAGAACCCCTGATGAGTAGTTTAAGATTAAAAAATGGGAATTTTACATGACATACATTTATATGACATCATAAAATGTGTAAGCAGAGTCTTTTCTTGATGTCTTTGAAATAAATTTTTTTTTTAAAAAAGTCATTTTTAGTAATTTCTGAATCCCAATAATGCAAAGTATATGAATCTGAGGAAAAAAAAAGACCTAAACTGAAGATGAGATTGAATTGGATTACAGGATATGAATCATAAAGACTAAGTTACATGTAAGAGGTAAATGAAAAAAAAAAAAAAAAAAAAAAAAAAAAAAAAAACAATGAAATTGAGATAGCAAAAAAAGTAACTTTTATATAAATACTTCATACTGTTCACTGAATACTGTTCACTTGATGTGAACAAGGGTGATACTTTAAAAACTTTTCTCCACTTATTTAAATTTCTACTCTTAGGCATGAAAATTGGATTATGCATACTTCAGTAATGTGCATCTATTTGTAGTGCCATAAGAAATCCTTTAGTAGATTCCAACTCTTCTCTAATTTTTTTGCATCTATCTTTTTTTGGTTATGATATGACACACACACAATTAGCTATTAATTACCAGAGAATAAATAATTTTTGTCTTTTGTAGTCACAGCACGCTATAGTTCATGACAGGAGTCTAAATCATTAGTAATCCAACCATACCAGGTTATAGGCAGATACACATTAAAAAAAAGACTCTGTACTTAAGGAACATAAGTCTGCAGACTCTCCCTCCTTGGGTATCTTCAGAAGCTGCCTGGACATAGTCCTGTGCAGCCAGCTCTGGGTGGCCCTGCTGGAGCAGGGGTCATTCTGCTCTGCCAGTCATCCCAACTGCTTGTTGGGAGCAGTGGAAGAAGGAAAGGCTCTCCCATGGCTCCAACAGTCAGTACCCATCCCTGGTATTTTATGGTAGCTGGTGAGACAGATGAGGTTCAGTTGGTGGTTTTAGTAATCAGAGAATACATTTCATGTACCTGACGGACGTTGGCTTGCAGTAAATTCCCCAGGTGCTCCACCAGCTCTGAAAAAGTTGGTCTCTGCTTAGGATCTCCATGCCAGCAATCCAGCATTGTCTGGTACCTGGATGGACAAGCCCATTAAAATACCAGCATAAAGAAAACAGAACCTATTGCTTTCTTAAACACCTGTTGTTATTGTGGGGTAACTGTGGCAGCTGAAAGAATGTCTTCTTACATTTCTGGTGTTGTATAGTCTGGTGCTCTCATTCTTGTTCCTTCTTTCAGTCTTCTGCAAAATTCCTCATCAATTTTCACTCCAGGGTATGGTGACGCGCCTAAAATGAGAGCAATGGTAATTTGAATGCATTAGGCTCTTTAAATTCTGGAATTAATTTTCAAACATATAATCCACTATGGCCTGAGTTAATAAGGTAGTTCAGCATATTTGGATGTGCAAACGATTTATATTTATGATGGCAAAAGCAACTGATTGACTAAATGAGGCACATAATCACATACTGAAATTGTATGAAGATGCATTCAAGCCCATGTTACCACATTTGCATTTTTAAGGAAATTTGAGGGTTTCATTTTGATGGAGAAAATAAACAGGAAATCTTTGAGAAGTAAAAAAAATGCTGAAGAGAATCCAAGAACACTCTGACTGTTTTCTTCAACAGACTCTGTTGTTTAAATTTTAAGAAGGTCAATAAAATTAAAGTGACTCACCTAATGAAAATATTTCCCACAGCAGAACTCCGAAGGACCACACATCACTCTGAATGGTATATACTCTATCAAAAATAGTTTCTGGTGCCATCCATTTTAGGGGTAGTCTGGCCTGAAAGCATTTTCATTAAAAATAAATAAATAAATATAACGTCTCAGTAAAACACTGAGCCATTTAAGGTGAAAAACATTATCTCTCTCAAATAGAGAGTCTGAAACTTACATCTCCTTTCCTGACATAATCCGGGTCTTTGTAGATATCTCGAGCCAAGCCAAAATCACAGATTTTGACCACGTTATTGTCTGACAAGAGGATATTACGAGCAGCCAGGTCCCTGTGGATGCACTGCAAAGAGAAGTAAACAACTTTATATACTGCCTGTTGTCACAGCTCCGACCACAGGGCTGATCTCTTTCACATATGTGCTCTCCTACCCTCAAAGGCCAGATAATTCTTAAAACCTTTCAAGAAAATGAAACCTCAGCATTCACAGGTACTGATTTTAAGTGCTTTTTTGATGGTCACAACTGATTTGGCTCAGGAATACTTGTGTTTCCAAATACAAACATGCATCTGTTTATCCAGTATGCGGAAAGGGCCTTTGAAGTTAGCTAATTATTTATCCTAAGAAGCTGATACAAAACAGGTTCAGATCTGATTACCTTTAGATTTACTAAGGTTCACTAAGATCTGTATACTCCACTCTTGCTCTGAAAACCATACCAAACTAAAACGCCAATTTGATTCCAATACAAACTAATCCTGACTAGAGAGAGAAAAATCCATGACTACCTATGCAGAATAACAGCTTAGCCAGCAACCAAAGACTTCAAAACTCAAGCTTCAATAGCTCAAGTAAAAAATCTAGGCTCTGAAAGTAGCTGTGGATTTGCTTCTAGTATGGATTAGAAATACAGATAGAGGAAAGACCTGTGTTTACATATACACACCAACCAGGATGCATAAAAGTGGACAAATGCACATTTTTAGGAAAAGATCTGACACATGCCTTGGAAACCTAGCCTGCACTCCAGAGCAATGTTATATTCTCCACTTCTATTTCCTTTTCCCATTTCTAAGTAATCTTGTTTCTACACCACTGCAGGGAATTCCTTGTTATCACTGGCATTTACATCCTTTTAAACATGCATTATATATAATTAGGATCAAACCACAGAGATGCACTTATAGAAGGTTAAAATGCAGGTGAGGTGCTATTAACAACCAGGGCATTAATTGTTTGCTAAGAGATTCTTTGAAGGGACAACATCCACAACATTTGTTAGATGAGCATTGTCTCTCCTCACACAAGTTACAGGCAACTTCCTCAGAGCAAGCTCTCCTCTCTAGTGTAGCTCCGTTTACCAGGGATTTGTCCTTAATTCATCATCCTCATACATCAGCTCCCCTCCTCCAACTACTTAATCATTCTTCTATGAAGCGGTGACCCATAAACCTTATACAGATCACTAACATTTGTGTCAATAAACGCACGGGCTGTTTCGCTCTGTAATATTTATGATTCGGATATGTCTCAGGGCAAAAAAGAAAATGTTGCGGATGACTGCTAGTCCAAAGATGAACACGCTGTTTCCTTCCACAGACCTACAGCACTATTTCCTACAGTCAAATAAATAACATGCCACTCTTCCTGAGAAGTTCCTTACTTTGCGTGAAGCCAAGAACTCCATTCCTCTCGCCACCTGGAAGCTATAACAGATGAGGTCCTCCATGGTCAAAGGGTTCTTGCAAAGGTCTTCAGGACCAGCTGCAAAGAATCAGGCAACAGTCAGGCATGCCCTTTGTCACTGATTTTACCCATAACTGCTTCTTAGGTAAATGTCCATCTTAACCTCATGTCACAGTGAGCTGGAAGAGCAAAACAAGCCCCTTTTTTTTGGCTGAATAATTGCACTAGCAATCCATCTTGCACCAGACTAGACCTGTGCAAAATACACTTTGAGATGATGGGTTTTACTCCAGGCTTCCTCACTGACTTGCAGAGTTCCCATCGGTGGAAAGACTTGTTAAACAATCCCAAAAGAAAGACAGCCAAAACTACAGCTCATGAGTTCCTAGGACAGGAAAGGCCTGCTGTGGTTTCAGCAGATGACTTTGGAAGCAGATTAGAAGGAGGTCACACCTAGTCCTTATGGGGGAAAAATATGCCACAGGGAGAAAATCTTGAGTTTGGCAAAAAGCCCTGCTAATTTCGGGTAGAAGAAGCCCATGTTCATCTTCTAGTGACCCTGAGGAATAATGTACTCAAGTATCCAACAGATACCTCAGCTTTTAGTTCCTACTGAATTATATGTCTCAAGTTCTGTGCACAGCTCTTGATTTTAAGAAATCTGCCACAAAGTACAACTCTTGTGACTCATCTTGAGGCCTGCTTTAGGCCTACACACTTTAACAACATCCCAGGCTCAGACGGTCAGTGGTTACATTGAAGAGGTCTGAAAAGGACCAAAATGGTGTAGAAATACCTCATAAAGTGCATGCCTGATGTTACCTATTAGGATCATTAATATAATGATAATTTTCTTTGCATTGTATGATTTTCAGTATTAGCTGAGACAAAGGCAGTTGAGCTATGGCCTCCCTCTTGACCAGTCTGATCCCATCATTTGAAATAAGTGCTGAAATAAGTGCTCTCTGAAACACTTTGGCAGCAGTGAGCACTTTGTGCTCTGGCTGCCAAAGGAGGACATGGCAAATACATCAGTGAAACCACTGCAAAGCATATGTATAACCAGGGGAGGCTTTGAATAAGAGGATAATTCAGGTTTCCTGTTCCTGACGGACCACCTGCACAGAAGGAAGGCAATCCAGCTTCTCTGTGAATAAGCAGTGTAGCAGCTGGTGTTTCATGATATTTAACTTCTGGGTAAACACTGAGGAAATTAATGTAGCATTCTGGCACACCCTCTATATGCTACCTTTGGAAGTTGTGCTCCTTGATTTTTCCTGAAGACCTTGGGATGTTAAATAAATGGTTCTCCAAAAGGCAGTGCACTAAAAATGAACCCTCCTGTTATTTGGGATTGGGTGAGGAGTTTGGGATGCTGAACTACAGTGATCCATAGCTCAGCAACTTTGGTCATCCAGGAAATACTCTGCACACAGTTTGAGGAAGATTTGGAAATCAATCTGCCCCTATGCCCCCATCAGCCTCCATCAATGACACCTGCTCCAAAGCCAATAAAAGACATATATCCTACCATCCTCCTCTTCCACGTCGCTGAGGGACCGCTCCTCCACAAACCCAGAACTTGCTGAGCTCTGGCTGCTCGTGATGCTGTCTAAGCGTTGCTTTAGGTCCGTGGAGATGTCCCCAACGTAGTTCTCCTTCCCCTGCCGAAACCTGGCACTTTTAGTCTAGCCAGGGAGGGGAGGTGGGAGAAATCAGAAACAGAAAGCGTATCAGAAGCTTCCCCAGGAGAGGCAATGATGTTCTCCATAGGCACATACTGGGATGTTCCACATCATGGGCACCACCTCACAGCACCATGACAGCCTGCTCCCTCAGCCTCCCAGCCACCCTCCACCGCCATCTATTCATGCTTCAGAAGAAATCAACACTGACAAGTGTCAGGCTTCTGGCTCTCTCCACCTCACACCAAGTCCCTGCTCCCCACCACCTGCAAAGCACACACAGATGCTGTCAAATCCCCTCTCATGCAATCAAGCCTCTCCATACCGCTGTTACTTTACTATTGCAAAGGCCCTTCCACTAAGCCTCTACACCTTGGCCAAAACCCTAACAGCCCTCAAAATCTGATTTATTTCCTTTTTCCCCAGAGCCACCAAACGCCTCTGGAGAGGACCCCACCCCTTCAGACTTCCTCTATCACATTTCCATTTTGTCCTGCTTCAGTTTAGTTACTTAGCTCCTGTGGCAGCACTGTTTTTTTCCATTGATGATTCCCATCTCCAACACTTGTATAAGCAAGGGTCAGCACCCTCATGAAACCCTGCCTCTTTCCTCAAGGCCCCTCAGATAGCTGTTTATCCTTTTTGCCTCACAAAAGGATGCAGCGAGTTGCCTTTGCCAATACGAAATAGTAAACAATGACTCCAAGGATGAAGAAAAATAACCCTCTGGAGAACTGACAAACAGCTTAAAGAAGCTCTGATCTAAATACGGCAGCTGCAGGGAGGCTGAAGGACAGGTCTACCAGTGCTGCAGAGCACAGCTTAGAGGCCTTTCTTTTAGCTGTGGGTGAAAATGTTTAGAGTCCCAAGCATGCTGCTCAGTACTGGGTACCCACAGCCATGGTCTTCAGTCAGCATCCAATCCTCAGATGGATCCTGCAGCTTATCCAGAAATCAGACCCTCTTGCAGAGGTGTCCAGAAATGGGCTTGGAAATGCCAACCTCCATCCTCCCCCTCCTTTCAAATCAGGATGCAAACACAAAGTGTTGTGATGAGAGCTCTCCTTCATAAAGGACTTGGGAGGTGAAAACTTCATGAAAACTCGTGGGATATATCAATTATGCAAAATGATTGACAGCACAAAATATGGGTAGCCTGGTTCAGCAACAAGCCAAGGGCAAAGTGGAAAGGATAATCATGTGATAAAAGATATCTATGGATATCTGTTGGACATAAACACAAAGCAGGGAGTGCAGTTATTTAAGGTGGTCTGGAGCTTAACTAAGAAAGGAAAAAATTCAGGCAGATAATCAGAAAAAACTTCCTGACAGATACGGCCAAACGTAGAATAATCTGCCAAGGGAAATAGTGGAAGCCCAGTTCCTTTGCACATTTTAAGCTAACAATAACAAAATAGCTATATTTCAGGGGCCAAGGGAAAGACTAGATGACCTCTAATGTCTTTGTCATCTCTCATTCCCATGAGAAGCACTGGACAGCCAGCGTCCCCAAGAACTGCCACTACACTCTACACAAGAAACAGAAAAAGTGTGTGTGGAAAAATACACCATATCAACCATTATACTGTTAATCTCAACTCCTGTACCTTGTATGGGACAAATTCACTCCTCTTGCTCCGTAGATAGGCTGACAGATTTCCAAATTTGCAATATTCCACAATCACCATGAGTGGGCCTGCATAACACATGAAGCACTTACTTAGAAAGATCATTTATACTCCACTTTACCTTGTGGCATGATCTGTGGTTAGAAAAACATGCATTCCAAAAAACATCTTACTACTTATTCAGAGGTTTAAAAAACATTGGTAATAAAAAAAAATATTGATTCCTCTTCTGTTGGAAAAAAATAGGAAAAGAAAGCGCATGCTTTTCAAAATCATAGCCTTAATGTCATATGTGAAAATGTATACTTGTGTGTTTCTAACTAAAGTGCCAATAATTGCCTATGTTAAGTCACACTGTAAGGATGCAACACGCATATCTGAATGAACTTCAGTGCAATTAATCACTCATCTGCAATACGGTACACACACGATTATCCATGCATTTTTGTCTAGGCAGTTTAAGTCCTAACAACTCAAATTAAGAATCTCAGCTTCAAACATAGATGCCTTAACATACAATCAAAATGTGGTATTTCATGCTCAAATTGCTTCATATAGACATATATTACAATGATAAATTTCCATCCTAGGTTCCAGATATGGGCCATGTCAATTTTATTATGGGATAAACAAAGAAAGAAATATTTATGGATTATGTTTCATTCAACTACTGCACTTCTGTCATGGAACTTTACTAATTAAATTCTGATCCCACAGTAAGCCAACAAGTCAGTTTCCCTGAAAAATTATTACTGAGTTACTTTACACTGAATTTCTTCCAAATTAGCGTTCAGTGCTGGATTTGTTAAATGAAACATCTGTCCTGGATTATAAAGTCGAAAAGGTTCATCCACCCAGAGCTGTACTCCAAATTGCAATCTCCCCTCCTACACACATACAGAGGCACCCACACCCCATGCAAAGTCAAGGAGGGAAGTTGCGCTGTAGCTGGTGACAAGAATAAGGCCAACTTGTGACATCTCCTACTAGATTCAGACCCAAAGACTGTTATATGTGGAGTATCTACTAGAGAAGTGAATTTGAGGTACTGATAAGCAAAGTGACAGAACAAGGGTGTTCAAGGGTTTACAACGGTGAATAAAGGGTGGAGCTGGATGTAGTACACAGGGTTTCTGAGCTCTTATTCTATCTCTGGACCTGCTCACTGTTATCAGTTGCCAACACTCAGCTTCCAAACTCAACTTTCTAGGCATCAGAAATGGCAGAAATGGAGTTTTCTTTAGTACTTTCCCAGCTGCTGAAAAGTTACTCACCTCCTGGCTTTGTGCAGGCTCCAAGTAAATTGACAACATTGAGGTGATGGCCAATATGAATGAGGATCTTCAGCTCTGACATCAGCGCTCTGTGCTCACTGTGGGTCGCACCCTCTGGAGAGATAAAACAGCACAGGTCAGAAGCATCACAGATAGAAAGGTTTTCCCCTCCAATACCTTCTCTTCCATTATTTTTCTAGCCCATCTAATGAGAAGTCTTTTTGATTGGTAGCCTACACCAGTTATGCTGCAGGACACCAACGAAAGCCAGACACGTGTATTACAAGGGTGGTTTTGCTCTGTTTTTAAACAAAGTTTGCCAAGGGCAGCACATCAGAACAGGGACACAAGCAATCTTTTTTCCTACAGACCTTTTGATCAGCTTATACTCTGCCATTTGACCCTCCCAGCCAGCCCACGCAGACAAGAAGCATTGTCCCATAGCCTCTGCTGGGGTCCACACTAGGGTCCAATGGGTTCATGGGGTCTCCATCCCCCAGGGACAGAAGGGTAGGAGGAAAGAGATGAAGGAGTGGGGAGTGGAGGGTGGAAGAGGGAACTGTCCACAGGCTGCCTGAGCACTGGCAAGCTGGAGGGACAATTATTTTAAATTTTATTGTCATTACTGCACACCCATCCCATTGCTATGAGTCTGCAGTGAGTCTTGGCAGTATACAACAACCAGTGTTATGAGCAGTGCCTGTGCTGTGTGACTGCTCACACTGTACTGTCAGAAATCCCCCAGCTTTGCCACCTGCCTCCAGCACCGCATCAATAGGATATAGCCCCTGGCCACAGGGAGCCCTATTCTGCTGTCCCACCTAAGTCATCTTTGTAGGTTTCTGGGAACCACAGCTCTGAACTCTCCTTGTCAAATGTGAGAGAGTATAATGTGATTTAAAGTGAGGAGATGCTCAAAACCACTACTTATTTTGGAATGTGTCTAAGACCCGTTGTTTGAGCCCTGCAGAAAGCTACCCTACCAGGTTACATCCAGCAAATATGGACACGTGCAAATTGTTTGCAAGTGCAAGTTTATCTTCTGAACATGGGTAAGTCTATAAATCAATGGCTACAAAACCACAGTGGCATTACCGCAATTATTGATAAGGTAAAGGTATGTACTTTACACCAACTGTTAAGCTAAATTCTTATGTGTTGTTGGTACAAATGTTATGATTGGTTTTTGTTCATTTTTCTATCTACTGGTTGTGGGATTGGCAATATCCATATATTGAGTATTCAAGGTGAAGTTTTAACCATCTTTTTTTACCTTTAAGCATCTTGACCGCCACAGTTCTGCAGGTAGCAGTTTTGTCAATCCCAAAGGCATCGGCTTCTATGACCTGGCCAAAAGCTCCACGCCCGAGAGGTTTACCTTGAATTGAGAAGATAAACAGAATCTTATTTATTTGCCTGGCACAGTGGTCAAAAGATGCAGAATAAATGGCAACTGTAAACTGAATGTATATATCAGAAATTAACAGAGAGCTAATAATGGGGAAAGGCTGCATTATATCCTACAGGACCCCAAAGCACATATAAGAGGTACTGCATCAGAGCAGCCCCAGCACCAGGAAACACCTCCTGGTGCAGAGAAGGCTTTAGAAACACTAAATGGCTCGTGCAGGGAAGACGCACCTAGCTTCAGACGGTCTCTGGGAAACTCCCACTTGCTGGCATCATAGGGGAGCCGTTCGCAGTGCTCGTCTATGGGGACTTCATCGGGATCCATGATGATTGACAAGTAGCCAGTCTTCATGTCCCCTCCATTGGCCTGGAAAATGGCATTAGTTGTAGTTGCACCGTTTTCTTGCTGGAGATGTGCAAAGTGCCAGTTTCTCACTTTGTAGCATTCTACTGTTTCCCAGAAATCCCTGGCTACCATTCCCCTATGCGATGCCATTGTGAGTCTGATCATCATTAATTACTTGCACTTTTTTTTTTTTTTTTTAATAAACAAAAACAGTTGAAACATTTTTTTTTCCTATCTTGTGGAGGCCTGTTCAATTAAAAACAAATTTCTGTGCCCACAGTTCCAGGCAAGAATGTTATGGCATGCAGAGAAAATATGCGTCTGTTGATTTAAGAACAATAGAAAGAAACAACACAAAAGGACTCAAGTCAGCTTTCATTTGTCATGCAAGACCAGTGCTGATAGGACAGTACAAGAATTTTTTCATTACCCGCTTAACGGTCCGGAGGATGATTACAAGAAGCAACCAGAAGAACATGGCAATCACTGCAGTGCCAACAAGGATAATGAGCTCCAGATTTGTTTTCTCTTCAGCGCCTGGGAAGAAATAAATGAATATCTGAGTGATAGTTGGAAGCTATTGGTTTTGTTCATTCATTATATCACAGAATGGAGGTCCTTGTTCTGAAGGTTTGTTTTAAAAGTGCAACATGGGGCAAGGAAACGAAAGCAAAACAAAACAAAAAGCTTGTTTTTTATGTTGGAATATGCTTAGTTTTGTGTGGTTTTACATGCCACACGATTTCTTAGCACCAGTTTTTTTCCATGGACAGTATCTGGACCTTTGGCAGCCAATAAAAAGTAAAATCTCTCATTTTAAAAATAAATCATTGCTTCAGAATACCAAAAATGAAAGATTCTTTCTCCAGAACTAGAAAAAAAAATACATCATGTAGGAAATAAAGTACTGAGAATGAGCCAGAGAACAATCTCTTTCTTGTCTCTTTACATGCTTCAGCTGAGGCATGAAAAAACACGGTTTTATAACAACACATGAAAATAAGAACTTATAACAACACTAATAATGTGCAGGAGCAGCTCTCTTCCTTGGCTCCCATTCCCCACATCATACTCATGTATTTTCACCCCTTGCACCACACGGATTTTCCTGCACACCCCATTGCATGACCCCAGTGAGCTCCACTGTACACTTCTTGAAGAGAAACAGGATGTCATACACAGATTTCCAACTTTACAGACCGGTAGATCATTCCTAACCAAATTTACCACCTCAGCCGAAAGCTAGATTAATGTCATCTGCAGATAAGTTTCACGCCACATAAGCATTGTTGCCCAACATCTTAATATCCTAACAGAAGCTATGAGAATATCAGGATACTGCTTTAATTACCTTAATGTAAGAGAATGAACTATCATCCTGACTTACAAGACAGAGATCTGTGAAGGACTCAGTGACTAGTTTTTGTAAACATGCTTGTATAAAAGAAAAGGAGCTTTTAGTTCAGGGTTTCTAATTGCAAAGTCCTAGCTCTCGGTGGCAAGTTCATCATGGTTCCAGTTACTAAGACTGCAGACTGTCTTCTTGTTAGGGTTTTTTGTTTGCTATTGAGGACTGCATTTTGTCGTGCCTCAGTCAGATTGGAACAAGTGAGAGATGAGTCTCACAAACACGTTTAGAGCTTAGTGGACAAAGCATGGAGTTCCCTTATCCCAAACCACTACATGTTCCTGTCATTGAAATTGAATGGCAGTCAAAACAGAGTGCACAAAATCTTCACTCTGTTCTTCTTATTTTGGTGATCACAACCTGGAAATAAGCTGACACTAACCTTCCACTGCAAAAAATGCCAGTGCTTTCGTGCATCCAAGGACATTGCAGGCAAGACAGGTGTATAGACCTCCATCTTCTTTCCTCACTCTACGTATAGTTAATGTTTTGTTTCCATCTTTCAAAACGATACCTAGGGAAAAAAGAAAAACATTATTCTTAGTTCTGCTATTTTTATGCCAGTTCATATGAAAAATTAAAAATGAAACTTTTTGAGATGAAAATCAAAAGCGAGCCCTATGAAAGGAAGTCCTTAAGTGGTAGAAAATTCATAACACAATATCAGTCCCTCACCTGAATCTTCAACAAGTGTTTCATTATTTTTAAACCACATGATGTTTGGAGGAGGAATGCCATTTGCTGTGCATGACACTTCTATGGTTTCACCAATGTTTGTTGTTTGATTTTCCAGATTTCCTACAATTGTGGGTGCCATGGTCTCTGTTGGTATGAAAACAAGGTAAAATCACTGATGATTTAAAAAAGCATCTATTTTTGCAGTAATAGCACTTGAAGATGCACTACTCATTTGGCCCAGTAGTGACATGTCAAATTATTTTATAACACCAATATCTGCAGTGTTCATGTTAAGATTATGGTTAATCTTCAACAGAACATGAGAGAAATCACATTAGCCAAGAAAATTTTAACAACACTGATGTAATCTGCTTTAAACCATTTAATTTGTAACTGTTAAGGCTGCTAAGGGAAGAGGGAATAGGTGAGAAATTGCTCCCCTCCCATTTCTAGTTACAGGCTCATTATGAGAAGTCGGCTGTCCATCAGACATTCATTCAGGGCAACCCATGAAGATGTGCAGGTATTTTAATGAATCAGTACCACAGCTGCCTAACAAGGCTAGACATCTAGGCTCTCAAACAAAGTCGTCATTATTTGTGTGAAAAGCTAATTGATTACCAGCTTGTGTTGCTTGCACTTGAATTACTTCCAATCCACGATTCAATGGCACAATGCGGTAGTGCTAGTGCCACAAATATACACATGCATTTACAGCTGGAGGGAAAAAAGTGTTTTGAAAAGTAAAACTGAGAAGTTATTGAGCTAAATACATGCTGTTATTTGTGCAAAAAGCCAAACTCATCTCTTAGCACGGCACAGCAGTATGATCAATGCTGCTTCATGGGTGTAGATGGGATGGTAAGTCCCTGCTGTCCAGCCACACCCAGAGCTCACCATCAGACAGCACATGCAAGTCAGATTTTGGCATCTTCCTGCCACTACTGCAGCTGTTTGCATATGCAGCCACACATTTCAGGTCATGGTAAGAGATCCATACCTTGAACAGTGAGGTGCTTTACCAGGCAGTGCTGTGTTTTGGCCTTTTTGTCCTGAGCGATGCACACATAGTCCCCTCCATCCTGGAGAGTGATGTTACGGAGGATGAGCTCTAAGGTGATATTTTCACCATTGATATTTGAAACGGTTGCATTCAGCTTCTGAAGGGCATTGAGGTTCTTGCAGACAGGCATGGGCAGCCCACCAAAGGGCGCCTGAGAAGCATGAGCACTGAGTTTGTACCACGATAGCTTCTCAAAGGTGAATTTATCTGCTGTGCACTGTAAAGACATGTTATCCTTCTCTGTCAGTTGACCCCGAGGCTGGAGATTAATTTCAAGACCCCCTGCAAGTTTAAAAACAAAATAAATTCCTATTAGGTTGTACATTTTGTTGCCAACATTAACTTGAAAAAGACATTTTATAAACACAGCCTTATCCTCATCTCATCTAGTTTTAAATGAGGAAACAAAACACTGACAAAGCAATTAATCACTTATGCAAAGAGTACAATCTCATTCAAAGTAGTACATTTATATGGAACAAAGAAAGGCTTGTGTAATGAATATAGTTCTCCTTCCTACAGAAATTTATGACAACCAATGATGATTCTTAGTACTACTATATAGTTTCTTTTTTTGCTGTGGATTAAAATATTATTTCAAGTGAATACGGGGATTTTCAAGAAGACAGAAGCTCTCTGCCACCAGTTTTGAAAATGCTAGTCTTAGCATTTATCTACACTCATTTTGGAAACTAACATAATTTCTCTCTAGCTCTTTTAAATGTCTGCAAAATCCCAACAGCAGTCACTCTGAGGGTATTAGTGCCCATTTTGCACCAGTTTCATGGGACTGCCACTCCACTGATGCCAGCAGAACCAGTCTCTTGGCTGAAGATAGTTGGTGACTTTAAAGACTGCATTAGGAAAACCTTCAGTAACCCTAAAGGGTTAAAAGATTTTGTAGAGGACAGGAATCAGATAGTAGTGTTGAAGCACGTCTAAATAGTGAAGCAGACAAAAAAACAAACAAACAAACAAACAAAAAAAAAAACCATTAATTTAGCATGACTTCTCAAAAAGGTATACTTACTGGTGACATGAAAGGAGATAACTCTCTCACTTGACCCAGCTCTGTTTGTAGCCGTGCATCTATACAAAGCAGATACGTTTGCTGCTTGAATCACAAGGGTGCTCACGGTCTGCAAAAGAACAATCGAGTAGTTTCATACCACATCCGTGCTGAAGTACCTATGTGAGCCTGACCACCACAGCAGGTCAGCAAAGTGCTCTGCGAGTATCTGCACAACCGAAAATCAATCCACAGCACAAATCCAAAGCACAGACATTTACATTTTTTCTCTTAGGTGTGTAACAATCAGACAAAATAAAACAACAAAAAGCAGGCTCTGGTGTATATGTCAATAAATACTATGCCTACAACTTTTTCTGCTCTTCAGTTTCCCCAGCTTCTCCTTACTAACCTCAACTAACTTCAAGCCCCTAAGACATAAGTACTGAAATGTAAGCAATCTAAGTTCCTCACTGAAGAGTTGCTTTGGGTAGATGTCTAAGGGGCTAAGTGTCCATCTCTGCCTATTAGCTTCTGCAGGAGCTTACAAGATCAAGTGAGAGCAGATCCCCAGGTTTCTTAGGCAAATACTCTCGACTCTCTTGATATACTACTGACATGTGGACTGCTGAACAGAACTAAACATTCCCAATCAACAGAAAAGAAAATATGCTCACCTTTGTTTTCCCAGCAATAGTAACGACTCGTTGTTTGATCTCAACCTGATTCCCTCCCTTTCTCTCCGAGATCACTTTCCACTTCCTGCATGCGTATGGATTGGCTCCCGAGCGAACTTTTCTGAGAGATAAGAAGAGACATTATCAGCCCATATTATCACCTTTTGGAGAACACTAGCCCTTCAAGAGAGCTGTTTAGTGTTCTCTTTATAATATGCAGATATTGATCTATAAATCAGATGGATCATTGGCCACAGCCTACGTATGGGAGAAAAAAGTATGTTTTTTGAAACATTTCTGTTAAATTGTACCCTATAACCTTCTGAGACCTTTGTGCTCTGTAAAATAAGAAACCCTCAAGCTGAAAGGTGAATTTCCTAATTAATCTGCCTGTGTCAGCTCAATCAGGATGCTTGGAGGGAAGCGGCTATTCTGGGAACAAACCTCCATTCAAAAATGGATGATTCAAGTTAATTTAGTTCAAAGGAAGACAGAAAGACATAGAAATCACTGAACTCCCTACAAGAATTTCTTGGGGACAGTAGCCATTGTGTAGGAAACAACCAGGCACCAAAGGAAGAAACTAGTGGAAATCATTTTGAAAACAACAACAGGAAAGAAGAATGCTTTTTTTTTTCTTGCCTGTTTTTTTAAAAAAGGAAATCTGGGCTTATGGCAGGCCCAGATAAGGGAAGCTGCATGAATCTCAGTCAGGCACTCTCTCTATCATTCCCCAACATCAATCAGAGCGCTTCCTCTGAGAGACACTTTCACACAGATAAAGAGCACCGTCACATTCAGCACTTGAGCGTAAGGAAAAAAAAAAGAACAACAAAACACAAAGATCTGCAATTAGCATAAACAGCAAATTTCCTGTGTTTGGGATTGAGTTTTAGGCCTGCAGCCCAATGGGGGATCTGACGGGGGGCACAGAGATAGCTGTGCTCGAAACCCAGCATGAGCCAAGGTGCCCTTCAAGAAGGCTTGAAGGCAACAAGCAAGGGCTGCCAGCTCCTCGCCGTGGGTGGCCCTTGTCTCTCTGACTCCCTGCCTACAACTACCTCATCAGAGCCTGGCTGCCTATCAAGCACAACAATCTTCTTCATTGGTGACGGGGCTAATTTTGGCCATGCTATACTGCGTGATGTCACTTGGAGCCTAGAGTCGCCATCAGCAAAAGCTCTGCCTTGACTCAAAAGGGAGCAAAACCAAATCCTGGGGCTGAACCCTTTAGTGTCCACCACTCTCCATCCAGTCCTATATCATCCCAGTGACCTCCCAGACCTGTAATTGCCACTCACTGGGGGCTAAAAGTGCACTCCTCCTCCAGCTGCCAGTACCACAGGACAGCGGTGGGCGGCGGGACGGCGTAGACAGTGCAGGTGAGCACCTGCGTTGAGCCGTACTTGTAGGAGTCGACGGGGGCCATCAGCGCGTTCTCACCGATCTGGGGGGGCACTGGAGGAGAAAACAGGCAGTTACATCCCCTGAGGCTCCCCAGCATCACAGTGTACTTGTGCCCCGTGTCACTTCATCCCTGGAGAAGCTGGGGACGTTTGAGTGCAATGCAAAGTACCTCCAAGGGACAAGAATATATTGGGAAGAGGTGAACTTGCTCAACACCTCCAGGATCAGGACCTCAAGATGCAATGTTTAATATCTCCAGTAAAATCTCCCTTCATTACCCCCAGGTTTAAAACATAGCTCTTGAGGTCCCATCACCATCCCCAGCCATTTAATGTATGTTATGCCCCCGTGTTTACCCTCACTGCCCTTTCTAAGACCTACTGTTTTCAAAGCACGGGAGACAGGCTGCTTCCTGGGAAGCCGGGAGGAAGAGGAGGTGGAGGAGGGCTGTGTGGGGCAGGACAGAAGATGCGGGACAGCCGGCACAGGACAGGAAGGATGGGTGAGGCAGACCAGGGCCAGGATGGAGCAGGGTGGGGGAGGACTCCAGCAGCACAGCCGGCACCGGAGAACAAGGAGGGCAGGAAAGGAACAGGACACAGAGTCAAAGAAATAACATACAGAAAACAAACAAACAAAAAAACACACCAAGCACCATCACAACAACAACAGGGGCCTGCAGCCTCTCCAGCAGCACATCCTGGAGTGAGGAGCCAAGAGAGGCGGGCCAGCTCTACATCCCCAGGGCTGGGGTTTAAGTGCTCTCCTCCAAGTCCCCAGCCCATTCATATCTTCATAGTTCTGACATGAAATCAACCCTAAGAATGGCAACACATGGCATCTACATGCAGAGGAGAGTTACCCTTGCACATCACTTACCATTCACAAGCAGGGTGAAAGTATGTCTCTTCTGCATCTTGTTAGTAGGGTTTGTAAGGACAACAGTATAATTCCCGGCATCCTTCTCAGTTGCTTCAGTGATTACTAATGTGTAGCCAAGCTTAACCGTATGATTTGCATTGATGGCTTTTCCATTTTTGTACCTATAGAAAAAAAGAAAAAACAAACAACACTCTGAATACTTTAGTGATATACCTCGACTAAGAATAGCTCAGTTTTTCAAACACATTGTGTCCCGATTCTTACCATTTTGCCTCTGGTGGAGGATATCCTTTAAACTTCACAGGAATTTTGACTGTATCACCTAACCTCGTCTCAACCACATTCTCCATTTTCTCCAGATGAATAAAAGGACTTTCTGGGAAAAAAAAAAAAAAAAAAAAAGCAATGGTCTTTCAGTGATGACAAAAAGTGTAACTGGTCTCCATTTGGGTTAGCATCTAACTTCAAATGACCAACAGAGGCCAGTGACAGGATGGCACTGGTAAAGCGCAGTCAGCTCCAGCTTGAGCTCTGGAGAGACAGGCCCACCATGAAAACCCAGTCCTTTCCCTCACACAAAGGAACTGAGCAGTTCCCTGCCAGGGAGCTCAGGGAAGCAGAGACCAGACTCAGCTCTCAGGGCAGCACACTAATTGTCAAATCTAGTGCTTTACTGAGCCACAATGACTTTGTGGCCAAAGAAGGAATTCTGAGGACTGCTCAGCTGCAGAGCATCTCCTTTTCATCCTTTGCAGTACTTTTATTTATATATATCATAAAATTGGCTTTACTGACTCATTCCAGAAAAAAAAAAAAAAGTATTCAAAACTACAATATAATAGTTATATATTTGAGATGAGGCTGAACATATGTACTCAAACCTCAGCAGTCACAGAACGTTTTGAAATGATTTGTCCTACTTGCTTTAAATTTGCATGCAGTCTAACACAGCAACTAGCCTTTTGGCTAAGATTTAGGATAGTATTGATGTGATATCTGGTATGCTCATTATAGGAAATGATCTAGTTTTGGCTCATGAAAAGAAATAGAAAGAACCCAGGAAAAAAAATGAGTGTATCTCGAATCACTGTTCTACATAATAATTTTGAATGTTAAAACACACACACACATATATGTATGTATATCTATCTATATATAAAATTTTCTGGCCTCTGAAATTAGACACAGAAAAACAGCATCCTTCAAAATACAAAACCCTTTGTCTGACTCAGTAATAAAAAATGGGCCATTCTCATGCTGACTATTTTTTTCTAGAAGTAAGCCAGTGGAGCCACTGGGGCTGTGCCCAAGACGGGCTTGAGAAAAGGCTGTAGGATGTGGCCTCGTACTTATCTCTGCAGTTAGTCAAAGTTGTTTCCTTTGCATCATTTCCGTATGACCAGAACTTGATTTAACTCAACTACTCATAATGTAAAAGCCAAAAGTTTTATTTGCCTAGCTTCATTCATGCTGACCCAGACCCTTGCCCCACAGAGCCACCAGGACCTCACTTATGTTCACCTGGTGTGAGAACAACCCTTACACGACGTCATCTATGCTAATTCAGCCCTCCTCAAGATCATGACAGAAGAGGACAGGAGGTTTACTTAAGTTAATTCTGCTGCCCATTTTCCCATGGGATTTTAGATATTTTAGTAACTTTTCTTTAAAAAGTTATCATTAGATAAGCTTGTGGTATAAAAATAATCCTACTCAAGAACAGACTAGTGGGTGTGAGAGAGGTACTGTAGCTGCAGTTTGGTTCATTTCTGACATTTGATTCATCACCAAATCGCCTCCTGCATCCACATTACCCATCCAAAAGCTGCGATAACCAACAGAACTGAAGTGGAAAGTGCCATACCATGGATAATGAAGTAGCTGCTGTTCTTCATGTTCATACGGCCACTGGATGCTGCACAGGTGTATCGACCTTTGTCACTTAAGTTCACACTGTCAATGGTCAGAGTGCTTACAAACTTCTTTATTTCTCCTGCAGTGGTTTTTAAATCTCTTATAGTTGCACGCTTTTCCTGTAATAGAAAAGAGACAGGTGTTGGGGAGTTTTATTGTTTTTCTGTCATCCTTTGAACACCTGTATATATCAGCAATTTCTGAGTGTATTACCAGCTGCATTGTCAGCATTACAAAGAGGGGAGTGACATTGTAACTAAACCAAATTGTGCTGTGATGTTGGCATCTTTCAGTTACTATGGTTTTACCTTGATAGAAGGGTAGTCCCATTTAAAGTCAATCCCCACATTCAGCTCCGTCCTTACGGTACAGTTGAGAACCAGTTTTTCTCCTACTGCCAGCTCCACCTGGTAGTGTGGGTTCATCGTCAGGTCGTAAATCCTGTATCCTATAGGAAGAAAAAGGCACACAGAAAATATTGAGGGGTACAGCACCCAGCACTGACTTTCCCAAGTGAATTCACTGAAACTACCACTAAAACCACAGCTATGAAGAGGCACCTCAACACCCTAGCACAGCATGATGACTGGCATGCAAAGGAGCCTGGAAGGAAGGGCAAGCCTCTCCCGAACATTTCCTACATGTGATGTGAGAGCCACATCAGACAGTGTCATGACAGGACATACACAGGAGAAATTCAACGAGTAGCTGCCACCTCCAAACAGCATGGGAACAAACCGTGGTGATCTTGGAGGTCTCTCCCAGCCTAGATGAAACCCCACTCCCCATCATGGCACTGCAGCTCAGGAGGTGGAATTTCTGGGTTTTGATGAACCGTTGACAAAATATAACAGTAAAGCACAAATTCCCTTCAGGGTGAGGACACAGGTCTGAAGGCACACAAGACAACCTAATTCCTAGTGTGACCTTCAGATCCCCCATTCCCTTGGTACGCTCTCACAGAAACTCCTTTCCATCTGCTGCTGATGGATGCCTGCCTCTAGCTCCCTTCAATAATGTCTTGGATCCTGAACAAGCAAATAAAGTAGGGAAGGGAGTGATTTTAGGAAAAAAGGCTTGCATTGTTGGGAAAAAAAAAATCCCTGTCAACTTATGTTAAACTAAAAATAGAAGCACTCGTCCCAGTGATGAACTAGAAAGAACACAATACACTGCATTTAACAGAAAAGTAATATATATTACAACATCCATTTTGCATTAGCTGCATTGTCAGTATTGAATAACCTACAGTCCAACCAAATGTAATTGGTTCAGCGTGTTGTAGCAAGCAAGATAAGGTTGGCTATAGAGAAAAAAGCATTGGCTTACCTACAACTGCAACTATGTATATCACAGACTGGTAGCTTTCATTGTCTATTTTGGCTTCACAGAAGACCATGCCCGCGTAGTTGATCAGATGACTGGGTATAGTGAAGCCTTTTTTATTATCCCACGAAATCGATTTACCATCAGGAACAAATATCTTTTCTGGATATTTCTGTTTGAAATAGTGATAAAATACACAGTTAGATAGCAACATCAAACAACCATCAAACAATTTTCAAGCGCAACATTCCCCATAACGGCAGGATCCCTGTTTTAACATCTTAGCTCAGGCAATCCTCCTTTTGCAGGCAACCACTCCACTCTCAGAGCACAGGACCATGGATGAGTAAGGTTACAGCACTCACCTTCTAACCACAGGCTGCAAAACTCCCAAGGAGGAAAAGCAGTTTTCAAGAAACACGTTTATACTTCAAGCAATGTATTTATGTCACAGTCATTTCAACTAACTCTTAAAATAATAATGGGCTTTTTCCTTACCGCGTGTAGAGAGACATTGAGATTTGATACGGTTCCCAGGCATGGTACGACCACAGTTTTATTCTTGGTGATGTATACAATGCCAAGCTGATCGCTAACTGAAGTCACAAATGGAGATCTGTAATCTAGAAGAATATTCAATTGGTAAATGAATATTATTTGTCCTGCAGTCAGGAAGGAAACTTCCTCCAATTTTTTTTCTTTCCCTATTTATTTATTCTCAAATCAGTTTTATTCTTTTTTTTTATTTGGTAAAACACTGAAATGATGAGACTAAAAAGGGAGGATGTATTTTGACAGCCCCCCAGATTCACAATACCATTATTTTCAAAACATTTATCAGCAGCAGTACACACTTTGGAGAATAGCTTCCTGCCACCGCAGTCTTTGTGCCGACACAAATCTGATTTACCCTACTGTGACTTTTCTTGCGTAAGTATTACAGGAAATACCAGTTAAAAGCAGTGACATGCTACACTGGCTCCCCTGATGGTAGCATCCTTTTCAAAGTCGGTCAAAAAAATGTAAGTTCGTAAGCTTATAAAACAAGCTAACCTGTGCATGTAATTGCATCCTATTTTTAAAAATGGTAAGTTACAAGAAAAATGAGACAGGGTGGACCAGACAATGGGAACCAGGTAGATGTCTCAGTGTCTGAATGTGCCTTCTTAAAGAGAAGGCTTTGCTCTGTCTGGTACACACAACAGTATTCCTATCAGCCAGAGTGTGAAAACTTGGCATTTGAAACCTAGATAGATCTTACTGCTACAGACAGTGCATGCATGGAAGCTTATGTGTGTTTTTTTTTTCTTTAACAGTATCAGGTAGTGAAAGCTGTAAAGGGATCTGTTTTACTGAAAATACAATCTACATAATCCCTCTCATATGAAACTCCTGCTGAGGTCAGTGATAGCTCAGCTTCATGAGGACAGAGTACAGCAGATATGTGTATGTTAAGTTCTGGATGGAAGAGAATGCAGACCAAGCACTGTATATGGGGGGTCAATTTAAAATTACAGGTACACAGAATTTTCTCTTGATAAGTAGCATGCTGGCATGTAATTGCTCAACACAAAAATAGGAAAAGCAACAGTTTCATAGGATTGGAAATTCAAGGATTAGGAAATGATAATGTCAAAAGTGTTTTGAGATATTCAATACCCTTTTTTTTCTTGTGAGGCTAGGGGAAGAGCCATGTGAGAACTGCGTAAGCACTTACCTTGAACATAGACGTAAATGGTTGTGGCTGCCTGGTTGTCCCTGTAAAGGCACCTGTAGTCCCCCGTGTCATTGCCAATGACTCTGAGGAGGGTAAGAGTCTTGCAGTAGGGGCCGTCACTGCAGTTCGTCACAGAGATACGCTTCTCGGCACTGCTCTGGTTGTTTGGCCAGGACCAGTACAGAGCTCTCTGGCCGCTGGAAAAGCAAACGTTAGGGGAGCGTGAGCACATCACGAGCATCGGTACCAATGCCAAGCTGTGAACCTCAGCCCTGCTATCTCTTATGGTCTCTGGAGAAGAACTGCCTGCATCCCATCCCATGGAGCATCTGACCATGCAGGATAAATTCACCTCAGTGGACCTATTGTAAATACCTGTAAGGAAGCTACCTGAGAACAAAGTTGTGATGAATCTAAGTCACACAGCACTCAGATCCCTCCTGTGTCATGCTAAGCCTTCTCTGAAGCATTTTATATGCCGTACTACAAAAATCTGCCAGGGGAAAGCTACATGAGGGGCAGTAAGGGAGGGGGGCAGATCAGGAGCAATGATGGGGGAGAGACAGAATCACCTCCAATTTCGTACAAAAGCTCACTACGTAAATCACCCTACCAAAATGACACTGGACAGATTTGTCCTTACCTGCAAGTAATGTTTAGAGTATCATTTGCTGTTATGGTGAGGACATCTTTTTGGATGCTGAGACTTGGCTGATCCAGAGCAATAAACAAACCTGCAAAAACAGGTATAGAAAAACCTCAGATCAATGCAATGACAAAAGCAAATGCTAACTCAACCAGAACAGCATCATATACAAGTTTTTAGGCAGTATGCTTTAAGCAGACACTTTCCCATCACCTACTTAACAGGGAAGGGTAAATAATGACTTTTCACACATCCCAGAAAGTTCAGAAACTCTGTCATAACAGGAAGCCCAGGCAGATGGTCAGGAGCTAGCTGCAGAGCACGACAATTCAGCCGGCCAGGGTGGAGTTCCTGTTTTCTTGCGTTGCGAACTTCAAGGTCTAACGAGAGGATGTGGGACATTGAAATAAAGTGAACCTACATCTGATGATCTCACTCCCTGGGGAAAGGGATTACCAGATTTTCTTATAATAAATCGAGCACACTTACACTCTTTGAGGCCACCGATCAATGAATTCCGTTAAGAAACCTTTGTTTTTTAATGCATTTTGCCAGGAACTGAAGCTTCCACGCACCCAGGGGTGCTTTCCTTCACCCCGAACCCGCTGCCCCCCCTTGCCTCCGAAGCAAAACCCCCTGGCCCAGAGGCGCTGCCCCCACCGGGCTGCCCCCCTCCTCCACCCCCAGCCCGAGCATCACCTGTGGGCAGCACGGGGAGGGACCCCCAACCCTCGGCGGGCCACGATGGGTGGCGAGGAGGCGATGCCGAGCCGGCAGCCTCCTCCCCTCGCCCCGCACATCCCCGCGCCGCAGCCGCCGGCATCCCCGGCAGGTTGCGGGGCTGAACACGGCTCCTTCCCGGGACCTCCCCCCCCGGCTCCGATGGCTTACCGGGAGCCGTGCACAGCAGCACCGCCAGCACCAGCGCCGTCCCCAGCTCCATCCCGGCCGAGCCGAGCCGAGCCGAGCCGTGCCGTGCCGAGCCGTGCCGAGCCGAGCTGCACCGAGCTGCACCGCACCGGGATGCGGGACCCCGCCGCGCCGTGCCGCCCCTCTTGCCCCCGGGGGCGGGCTCATCCCGCACGCCCCGCCCACTCTCGATAAACCACGCCCGGCCAAAATTAAGCCCCGCCTATCCACCAGCAAAGCCCCGACCCACTCTGTGCCCCCAGCTGAGGCTGGGGTCCCTCCAAGCAAAGCCCCCCCGTGCACAAGCCAGAGGATGAGTATAGGTTCCTTGGAAATGAAATCCCTGCGGCTTGCAGAAGCCACATTTCTTTTTTTTTTTTTTTTTCCAGAGATCCCATGAAATCCATGAAAAGCCAAAGAAGGCTCAGGAGGTTCAAGAAGTAGCAAGTCGGCACCATGCAAACAAAATATATTCCTATATATATATTGCTATGAGCTCTTACACCAGAAAACAGGCAGCCCTCCATCACACAGGTCATGTCAGTGACATTTTGAAATGAGTTGGGGCACTCTGAGCTGACCCTTGCTGAGACTGGGCTGCGCGTCAGGTTTATGTGTACGTGGGTTGTAAGAATTCATAGTACCCAAAGGGACACAAAGAGGTGATGAAAAATTGAGTTTCCAGCACGACTGCACAGCTCAGAGAAGGAACGACCCCTCAAAACACACAAGCCCCAGGCAGGTCATAGCACACACCTAACCGAACGGCCAACGTCAGCAGCTTATGAGTTGGGAATGTGGGGAAGTGCCCAGCTCAAAAGCACACAGAGATTTTGCTTCCCTGAGTGACCCCATTGAAATCCCAGGTCTTTACACTGTGCTTCCTCAACGGGACACAATCCTTTAGTACTTTGCTGCCAGTGTAATCTTGTTAACTAGAATAATGCTACAGGCACTGGGGCTTGACTGTGTGAATTGGTGTCCCTGTAGTACCAGGGATGCTTGTGACACCAGTAAACAAATGAGAAGATAAGTTCTTTACACTCCAGATACTCAAATGAGGCACCAAGCCTGTAAATATCTAAGAACAAGAATAACTTTGCTCTGGGGAGTAGTTCTAAAGGTGTAGGGCTTTTCATCTGAACCAAATTACTTGCATGCTTGGTGTTGGTGGGACTAGTCCCATGGTAAGGTCAAGTAAAAGCTGTGGCCCAGAATCACTGCAGATGGGAGGTGTGAGAGCTCAGAAGATGCCGAGTGACTTTACTGACACAGAGTATGTGGTATGATATGTGCTTTGCTACACTGAGTCTTATATTTTGAGCTTTGACATGGCTTCCTCAAGTGGGTTGTCACAGGAAGATGCCATGGGAAACATCTGAGAGAAAAATTGACCTGAACACAGAAGACAGTCACCTGAAGTTCAGATGAAAGCCTCATCTAAAGACACTGCTACCATGATGACTACAGGGTATTAGACAACAGATGTCTGTGAGGCTGAGGGGAAAAGGAGCACAGGTTACAAAACCAAAATGCCAGTGATTTGAGTGATAGCAGCTTTCTTATCCAGCCTTTAACCTATCCGCTCCATTCAGCCTCTGTGCCTTCCTTCAGACTTGCAGAGTATCCCACATAGCCCAGCTTTCACCAGAGACTGTCAGTGCTGGACCATGGGGAGCTAGTGAGAGAAGCCAAATATATCCACGTTATTGCGTGGACCAGATGTGCAGATTTGCAGCAGAGCTGGCATCCAACAGATGGGGAGCAATCAGACCCCATGCCTCACGTGTCTTGTCAGATCAACTCCCTGCTTCCACCACGTCTCTCAAAGCCCCTCCACTCCTGAAACCAATCTCTGTGCCTCGGGCCAGAGGTTTGCAACAAACCAGCATGTTTTCATCCCCTGGGTTATGTTCCTCCTTCCCTGCAGCATTTTTCTGCCTTAGCTCCCATGCGGGGAAATGGCCGGTGCAACAGGAGGGGGCACAACATCTTGCCTTGGGCAAAATTGTTGTTTATACATCCGCTTCTCTGGTCTCCACAAGCCCACTGACAACAAGACATAAAGAAAAGCTGCAGAGGAATGGGACAGCCCCCTTCCCTCTCCTCCCCGACCTGTCACGACTCCCCCAGGCTCGCCGGCTCCATCAGCACCTCCCGGGCCGCCCAGCCGAGGATCCCGGCAAGGACAACCACGGCCACCTTTTGTTTGCTTAATTATTCAAATAACAACCCTAGGGGAGATAAGGGCCAGTGCTGGAAACACCAGCTACGTGCTGCCTTGCTCATGGGGCTGAATGAGTCTGCCAGTGGTCCCTCGCTGCCTTAGGTGTGCAGCTGCTCAGGGAAATCCCTTCATTCAGACAAAAAAAGTGGATAGCACCTTTGATATCATCCCCATTTTCTTTTCTGCTAGAGGTTGTAGCAGCAGCTGAGAGCAAACACACACATATTCACTGCATGAAGATGAAGGAAGCAAATTTACCCTTCAGAGAGATGTCGTCTGGCTGTGGCGACATGTCCTTCCCATGTAAACCTTCTTCCACCCCCTGAGGAAAACACCATCATACTCACAAAAGATAAAAACAAAACAAAACAAAACAAAAACAAAAAACAAAACAAAACAAAACAAAACAAAACAAAGCAAAAAAAAAAAAAAAAAAAAAAAAAAAACATAGACCACAGGAGATGTCTGCTGAGTTCAAGCTGGAAGAGACATCAGGGATGGCAGCTGTGCAAGCTACAAAGCTACAAGGTCCCATGCAGAACACATCCAGTGGCAACCAGCTTCTGGTCACAACCCACAGCTGGAGCTCAAGCATCCCAAGCACCTAATAAAAAGGTGTGGCTTTGGGTAGCAGCCTTGAGAGTCCTCAGGGGAAACGATGAAACTCTGAGACTGGCTTCAAGGAGAATTTGAGCTGATTTAACACAGTTTGTACATGATTGTATTAATGTGCAATCAGCTTAGCATCAACACTACCTTCACTTCTGTCTACACTGCAGGTTCAACCATAGCATACCATGTATAGAAAACCTGTTGGTTTGCAAATTTGAACACAAAAGCAATATTCAAAGGGCAAAATCTGTAATTCCAGTCAGAGGTGGAATAATAGAGGTAAGAACAGGTAGGGAAGTAGGAATGAGAAAGCATAAAGTCACTCATTTTCACACAGAGTTGCCCAAAGGTAGAGATTTGAATGACCATTTTGCTTATTTTCAGTGTCTGCCAAAAATGTTGACACCTTTACTGGAATCTGCAAGTATATTGCTTGTATTTGGCTATGTCCAGCTGTGAACAGAAGGCGTGGGTTCTGCATGTGTGGACATCCCCAGAGCAGCTTGGTTCTGGCTCAGCTGGATGCTGATGGCAACCAAACTGGAGGAGCAGGTTCATAGCTGTCAAGGCCCAGATCAGTCTGACATGCCTTGGATGTGTGTCCCCACTCCCAGGCACCTAATTATGGTTGGAGACACGTGGGATTTTAGGGACACACCTTTGAAAAACTCCATTTTCAGTGGAGCACTTTCAGTGCTCACTTGTTCACCCCCATCATGTCCTAAATCTCTGTTCTGGGCAGTGATAACTGCTCACGCCAGGGCATCAGCCCATCATTTGCCCAGGCCTATTCAAGGCACTGCTCATTTTTTCCCTTCCAGCATGGTTTTCCCATCAAGCCCAGCAATGTATAGCTTTGTGGGGAAGAGACAAATGCCTTTACTTTTTTATTTGGCTGAAGTCCCTGAAAGTCTCTCTTTCCCTCCTCTTCTTGCAGCAGGAAGCAGCTCAAAGCATCACTCTGTGAGCAGGAAGCAGAGGGAAGGCAATCAGGTAGCTCAGTGTCTGCACACGGTCAGCCAGGCTAATGGGTGGGCAGCTGGTGACAGGGACAGGCTACAGATTCATACACAGGCCTCCCACAACGAAATTTGCTCAGAAGTGGAGATCCAGCTGCTTGCAAAACTGCCTGCCAGAATATGTTACTGGTTTGTTATGAAGTAAAGATTATGAGCATACCTCACCGGGAGCCAGCCTGCTCAACATATTCGTACAACAAATGATTGCATTAGGAATAGCAGCCATCCACCCTAGCTCCTGGTGAGTTTCAGTCCCATGTTCCTCACAAGGAACAATCTCCAACTGAAGGCTGGGGAGTCTGTAGCACCTGTCTGCTGTAGGGGTGCCTCAGTGTCTACTATGGATTTTATCAGTCTGCAGCCTTTCCCTGCTGAGGGCTCTACTAAGATGTCTCTCCTACATCCAACTTCCTTTTAAATTGGCTTAATATCTTAGAGATACTTCACCGCTGTCACATTTGCTTGAAACTGGCAGAAGTATTAAAAATTATGAGTCAAGTAGATAGAAGAAATAAATACACAGACAAAAAACATGATTAGGTAAGTCCCATTTCCATAGAAAACCACCCTAAAAATCACAAATCATACCAACTAGCAAAAAGTGCCAGTATTTCCTAGGACAGGATTAGAACTTAAAATCATTTTGACACAGATCAAAAATAGTCCCAAATGAGTAAGACAAATTTTGCTAAAGGCACCTGAAAGACACTAGGCTGCTTTTGAGTGTCAAATGCATTTAGAAAGGAGTAAGCAAGTGGGTAAATGCAAAATGTGGAAGAGCTGACCAGGTAGCACTACAGCAGAAAGGGCTTCAGTGGAAGGGAGGTGAAGTCATCACTGTGTGATGCCATCAATTGTGTGTGTAAATCCTGGAGATAAGTATTTGAAACTGAAGAGGCTGAGGAAATATCTCCATTTTTACACCTGCAGGCATCACATTTTTGGAGAGAACTAGGCAAACTGGAGGTAACTGAAGGGAGAGCAAAGCATTGTCAGAAATAAAGAAAACCCAGTCTATAAGGAAAAGCTGGAAGAACTAAGCCTGCTCAATCTTGAAAAAGATTGGTTTAGGTTGGAAGGGACCTCTGGAGGTCACCTGGTGCAAATGGACAGAAGAGTATGGTAACAGCCTTCCAGTGTGGAAAGGCTGGAGGTTCCTGATCAATTATAGCCACCAATGATCAGTCTAATTTTCTGGATGGGATGTTTATCTCAGATAATGTGGAACATCTTCTAATTTCTATGGCAACTAAGAACTAAATAAGGCTGTCTGGAGAGCCTGGGACTGGCATCAGCTGAAGTGTTTAAGATCGGGTCTGACAGGTCTCTGTCAAAGGTGAAATGTAATTCTGTTTTACAGCAGAAGTAGGGATTAGGTAGTCTTCTCAGGTTTATTCAAGTCCCACATATTCATGACTGTTAGGAATACAATTTGTGGTTTTAGGGTCTTTAATAAAACAGCCCAAAATGAATCAATTTATTGGGTCAAGTTTATCATTTCAACCAACTTACAAAAACATTTCAGTTTTTTCTTTCAGCAGGGAAAACCAGCATAATCAGTCTGAGCTGATACCTGTTCTGCTTCTTTTTTTTTTTGTTTTTGTTTGTTTGTTTGTTTTTTGGAAGGTATCTATCTTGGAGTGAGTGGTTTTGTTGTCATTGTGTGTGTGCGTTCAGCAACTAAACTGCCTGAAAAAATAACGTCCAAGCAATTATTCACACAACCCTAGTTCCAAGTAGGAACTCCTGGGATAGCAAAAAGGCACGAGTTCCTCAGGGCAGAAGTTGATGGGGACTTCTGAAACATGTCAGTAGTTGGCAAAGTACAAGCAGTAATGGTCTGAAATGATATAAAACAATTTTCCCAAATGGCAGCATATGGTACCCGTGTCAATAGCGCATGACTTCTTTCTCAACCAATACTTGCCAGTCCATTTATGCAGTATTTGGGGAAATGTCCAAACTGCTTTCTTCCAGGTAATTAACTTTCTTTGCAAACATTTTCACAGCCAGCAGAACTGGAAGATAACTGAATAGTTTTTCTCAGCCAGAAGAGGCATAGCTGTTATGGGAAAAAAGGTAGGGGCCCTACAATGCAGGGACGTATGAACATAAGGAACTCCAAGATGCTGAAAAAGGCACAGCAAGGGTTGCTACAAACACAGGAGCCATCTCCATCACTCTACCACCCTTCTAAAGACTTTTTGGGGGTACCAGCACACTTGGCTGTCACAGTCCCTCCAAATAATTATTTTTTATCCCAGCACCGAGGAAGCCTTATTTCAGGTATACTACAGTTAAAATTTATTTTCACAGCTGATACATAAAATGGAATGAATCACTTTAAAGTTGTAATGCATAAGCTGATTTTTAACATCCATGTCATGAAAGTCTTTTTCTTACAAAGTATAAATGTTCATCACAACTAGTTTTCTATCTGCCTGTTAATATTTTTTGTCATTTAACTTCATAGCCAATACTATCAGGTATCAGACATTATTCGTCCCAAAGTAATGGACTGATCCACTAGTAACATGTTCTGCTTCTGTTCAGACTCCCCTTCAAGGAAGCAAATTAATCAGGTTTGGAAAAGCAACAGAGCTTAATTTCAGGGAGAATATCTATTTATTTGCTGATCAAAATTCCCTATTTACAGGGCTGAAAATCAACTTTTTTCAGTCTGGGAAAGCAGACTACCTCACTTCTCACAACCAGGCCCTTCACACCAAAGCCAGAAACCTTAATCCCAAAGCTTGTTTTTTTATATATATATTTGCCATTGTGAACAAGTTGAAAGATTGCTTGATTACACTTTTCTTTTTTAAAAACTTCTGACTATTTTCTCACACCTCTCATCCAAGCAGAGACATCATAGCAAATGCCATATTATGGTTTCACTACTTTCTACAGTGGCTGGAGTGAAACAAATCCCCTTGAACATTTAGCAGCTAATGTGTGGCCACATAGCTCCCAGAAGAAAAGCATGAACAGGAAAGGAAGTGAGCAAACAATTGCTGTACAATGAGTTTGTCTTACCTACCAGCCAAGAAAAGGTTGAAAAACAATTTTATTTTATTTATTTTATTTTATTTTATTTTATTTTTGAGAGGGATGCCCAACAGAAGTGCACAAAATTCAGGACATTGTCATGAAGGTCAAAAGGAGATATTAGATGTAGTCTACTATATGTATGTGTATATATACCATTTACTAACATCGTTAACATATTTGATAAGCACTTTGAAATGATCTAATTTAACCAAATTGCCGATTCAGTGCTTGCAAGAAGTGCATTACCACCCACATCCTTTCAGCTGAGACCCTTCCCTGAAGCACCAATAGCAAGCAATGAGGAAGATCTGACACTCCTGTCCTCCTGGCCAGGCTCAGAGGTTGCTTATGAAGGCTGACAAGGCCAAGGAAGCTCTAAGGAAAGCCCAGACCCTTGGGAGGGACTGGAGGTTTCCTAGAGACCCATCCTGCAGCCCAGGGAGCAGGCTGGGAGAGCACCCAGCTTGGTTCCTTCCCAACATCAGGATCATATTTTCCAGGCGAGCCCTGGATACAAAGCACTGCAGACCAGGAAGAGTGATACAGAGGAGGCCACGTGATGGTGAGCTGCCAGACTGTCCTCTGGGGATATTCTGCTTTCTCTGCAGAGGTTGTGCTTTGATAGTCATATTTCCACCTGAGACTAGCAGAGTCATGTTGGACAATGGAGAAGAGGTGAGATGGGGAATTGTGAGTCCAAGAATTACAGGCAGACACAGAGAGTGTGAGCTACACAGGTGCAAAAGTGGGCAGAGATGGCAAATCTACAAGTTTAAACTGGTAGGGAGAACTTTCTCCTGAAGCCACAGCTACCGCCACTCAGAAAGTACAGCTGCAAGCAACTGCATAGAGGGGAAACTTTGTAGGATTTTCATGGACTTCAGATTATCCATTTTTGGGTTTTTGTCCATGAAATGCCATGGGACAAAAGTCAGCAGGAATTCTCCATAAGCCCGAAATTAGAGACGTTATTGCAAGAAATAATCTGCCAGCACTGAAGCATTGGCACCAAACGCCTTCTTAGTCTTTGACATCTGCTGACTGCTGTGTGCCAAGAAAAAGGTAACCGAGCAGTTCAAGGAAGGAAGACATTGAGCTCAGGGTCACCGGCACCTGCCAACAAGACTTATTTTATTGCAGATGACTTAGAAGTACTGGAAGATTTGTTTTATAAAGGGTGAGAATCCAAGTGTAGTATTTAAGACATTCTGAATTCTTAAAAATCACAATTATTATTTTTTCTTTTTTACCAGCAAACATAGCAACTGGAGTCAGGGAAAAATGATTTTCTCTCTAACAATCACAGATTTATGAGCATTCGCCATGTTAAATAATGCTCTCTGTCTGCTCATTCCCTTCCCTCTAACTTATTCATAATGCTACTTACTTTATTCACAGAGTTTGACTGTGGATTTTCTATCCTCTTGTCATCATTTCAGTCACTAGGTATTTTTTTTTCATATGAACCTGTGAAAATATTTTGATTGAACTGGTGCAAAAACATATCAGGCAAACCCGAGGTGTGGATGTCAAAATACTCTAGGATAATAACATGCCTACTGATGTATAATATTATCCAGTTAGCAAA
>NC_048896.1:68094605-68108350 GCF_011077185.1 Oxyura jamaicensis | reverse complement strand
GAAAAAAAAAAAAATGCTAAAAGACTTTTCATTCTGCCTCCCTTCCTTAACCCATTTGACCTACTGAGCACAGCAGAGCAGTGCAGGTGCGGGGGAGGTTTACCGTGCCCTCCTGGTGCAGTCAGTGAAAGTCACTTTCTGTAGCCTCCAGCTTTCCTCATGGACATGCATGTCATCAGGAAAACCGAGTCCAAGCTCACAACTTTCTCTTCCGCCCCTGGAGCTCCACATGTTTCCTGACCCCTGGCTCCTCTGCCAAGAGGACTTGCCACCTGCGCACCGGCTCTGTTAGCACAACGACATCCTGTATCTTCCCCGTGTCCAGAATTTGTTATTTTCATCAGCCCATAAAGATGGCTTTGTGATGGGGATGTACTTGGTTTCAAAGCCCCTTTGCAACTGGAAAACAAAGCGTTGTTTCCACCGTGATGTGTGGCGGTGATAACTGAGTGGTAGGGAAGGAAACAAAAAACACCTAGCATCACGCTCACTGTCTTTTTGGGTAGGGTGATAAATGCTTCATGGGAAAGGGGACCTTGGCCTTTGTAAATGCCACACAGAGGTGACAGTATGCCTGAAAAAGCAGATCTCCATTCCTCCAAATGCTTCTGTCTTCACCTTCCAATGGACACACTGCTGTGAGTGCCAGAAAGTCATTTGTGCTTTCTCCTATATTCTCAATCCAGCATCTCCTTCCAGGATAAGCTCCTTGTGAGATGCTTCTCCTGAGAAAAGAAGAGAACAGCCGCAGCAGAAGTGTGAGCAGGAGCCATGATCAAGGACATGGTTGGACAGAGAAATCAGAGAGCCTAAATGAGCCAAGAGGAAAAAATGTATCTGTCCCAAAGATTGGGAGAAAAAAATAGTTTCTTTGGTCGCCTTGGAGTTCAACATGATCTTTTTTCTTACCTTTGTTGATCAAACCCATATTGATCAAGTCCTTCTAATCTTATTTTAGCAAGGCACTCAGACTGGGACTGCATCTCTCTCAATGCTGAGATCTTCTGTGTACTTGTGGCTCCACGTGGACAAAAATAATTTTATGAAGGAAACAACTGAACTTGTAACAAAGCCAAACTGAGCATCAAGAAGGTTTTCAAATCAGGGGTATTTCTGTGTCTCTTCTGGGCCAGATGGGAATGGGGAACTTCTAAACAAATCTTTCATTCTGACTGTGAAATCCTACTGCTCATAGCTAGTCCTTTGTGTGGACACATTTTGTGGACACAAAGCAGGACTGGAAATGGTCTAGTATATACTGGCTTGCTGCTCATCCATACCCAGCTGAAACAGGGAAATAAATAAAATAGCTCAACCTCTTGAGAGAGATTTTCACCCTCTGGAGCTTTAGCCTGTTGTCCTAAGGAAATAAATTGTGCCATCACATTGTTTGTCCATCTGTAAGCCCCACTCTCCTACAAGCTTTTTAATTCAGTGGCCAATTTCTGTTTAAGTTGAAAGAGGGTTAGAAATAGCACAGATAAATGTGTTTGTGGAAACTGGCAGCTAGACAGAGAAGAAAGACTCAGTTCACTATCCCTCTGGGGCACAGGTAATTTCCTTGACAGCAGCCAGATAGCAAAAGGGCATACGCATATCATCCTGCCAGTCCTAGATCCAGACTGCCCCCAGCACAGGTACAGCTCCAGCCCAGAGGGTATGGAAATGGGGATGTGCTGGGGAGCTGGGTCGCACTGCAGAGGCTCCTGAGAGGCCACAGGTCCATGGGAAATAAGCTCTGCTAGTTCTGCTGCTCAAAAAGCCCATGTGTTAATGTGTTAATATATTCAGTCATACTTTAAGTGCCAAATGCCAAAGCTCCTTGGGTTTATTTATTACAGGTCATAACCAAATGAAAAGCCAGTGCCTTCCAAAGAGAAATAAAAATACGTCCAAAGGAACTATGCCTCTGTGAGTCTGGTTCTGCTCTCCTCTGCACTGATGCAGAGTGGAAAACTCTGTGTGGACATCCTTCACTGGTTACTGTTAGCATGTTTAAAATATCACTTTAAACTGGCTCCTCCTGAGAGTGCCAAAAGACAGAAAAATAATAATAATAATAATGCACGATTCTCATAGGCTTATTCTGCTGTTTTATCCTTCTGACAGTAACCCAAACTCAGTAATCCTTAACTTCTCTGAGGTCGATAATGAATCTGTTTCAGTGAGATGACAGAAGAAATACTAATACTAAGTAATTCTTCATCTGAAATATGAACTTCTGGTTACAATATCTAGCATCTTCTCTTGGGCACTTCCACCAGCTAGTAGACAGAATTTCAACCTGAGCTTACATCAGACTGGTTTTCTTAAAAAGCTACTCTAAGTGTTCTGCATGAGAAAGAATCTATGTGAAGAAGGACACTGACTTTCGTCTGTCATGAAATGTTAGCACTGCAGGTAGAAATCTGTTCTGTATATAAAAACAAGAACCAGAATTTTAAAAGTTGGATTTTCAAGACAGGGACAAACGTTCGGAGTTCAGCTACAGTCTGTTTGAATATAAGGTAAGATTATTTCCACCAGTGGAGTTAATCTAGATTTCTTCAATATGAACAGGTTAAAATTTGTTCTTATTTGTTGGCTTTCATTGGGTACCTACTTGAAATCATTACTTGTATCACTTGGAGTAGAGAAAGATGTGGGAGGACTTTCTAAGCAGCAGGACCAGAGAGATCACTTTCTTCCAAGTACACCTCAACCTGCAGTGATAGATAGGTGAGTTTCTGATACATAAAAATCATTGTCTCAAATTTTGGAGGTGATATTTGGGTACAATCTTAGCCTCAAAGATAATTATTGTGGGAGCACAGGATCTGGAGTTGGTACGGCACAACAGCAGGTCAGGCAGCTCCACACCTTACCCATCCCACTGAAGGTTTTGAACATTGTCCTCTTCCAGCGCTAGAGGAAACCACCCCTACCTTTAGCTCAGCCGCTGCTATCATCTCTAATGGTAGCCATATGGCACTTTGAAAATGCACTCTTTAGGCCTCAGAGGAATTGTAATGGACTGCACAAGGAAGAGCTTTCATCTCGGTGTCAGACATCAGGAAAAGCTCTGCAAAATGAACTGGTATGAAGGCTGGAAATCTCTGGGTTTGGTACATTAGTGGTAGAAAAAAACTCTATATATGAGAGCAAATGGTGTAGTGGGAAAATAACACCGTATCTGAACAGTTAGACTATCTCGTGGACACATTAGTGGGAAAAATATCTCATGGGCTCTCACCATATTGATAAAAGTCTTATAGGCACGGAAACTTTTCCTTCTATGAAACTCTTCTCAAAATGCCATTTGTCAATCAAGAGGTCATGTTCTCTAAATATTTAAGTTTTTCAAGGGTTCAGTTAGAGGCTGACAGTCATAATCCAGTGTTAAGAACTACAGTTTGAATTATCATTAAGAAGAAAGGAAATAAAACCCAAGCCTCACGCTTCTTGAATATATGAGTTGATTCTTTTGTTATTATACATAAAACAGGCTACCATGGGCAGCTGTGTCGAAAACAACAGCTGCCTGGTGATGTTTTATAATACAAGAATGCAGCCAGCATGGGTTAAGGACAGAGGGCACCTTGCCTAGTTTCTGAATTGTGGTGGAGGAGATGCGTGTGGAGCTGCTGAAGCCTCCAAACCATCTCAGATGCTAGACTAAGGTGGTTGTTCAGTGGGACTTCTTTTAAATCTCAGCTTTGGATGGAGAGTCCACATAAATCCTGTCTGAGGTTAATAAGTCCTTTTGGGGGTTCTGGTCCTTTGATGCACAAAGGTTTTAAAGAGCAACTGTGTATTTATTTTACAACGCATTCAGCGTGTATACTTTTGAATGATAAGATGGTTTATCTGTGGTTTGCTTAATCTTTTCCTGTCATTCTTGGAGATAAAGCACCATTTTCACTGTAAACATTCCCTCTGCTCTCTTTGTGATTCCCTAAGGATTCACCAGTTCAAATATCCCTTCAAATAATGAACAGGCAAGGACTAATAAATATTTCACACATAAAGGGAATCTTGTAGCAAAAGGTTCTAATAGACCCCTTCATTTCAGGGGGTATTTCCATTTGATTTTTATTTCTTCAATCCTTTCTGAAAACTCAGAGCAGAACATAAATTTCCAGTGAAAGTGGCAAGCACACACTGAACTACATGGAACAAAACAGTGGGAAAATAAACGGCCAGGGAGCAGAGCTCTTATTTTGTCCTCAGAGTTTCACTTCATCCCACTTCCCATAGCACATTTTAGAGAAGGGGCTGCTTTATACCCTAGCCCACTGAAGTTTACCATAAATTTCCCCATTATCAACTAAAGCATACAGCACTCTCAAGACTGAGGATTAAGGGGAAAGTGAAAACATAATATATAGCGAAGTTTCTGAATTTATCAACATTAAGTAAGAATAAAGAAAGAAAAATCCATGAAGGCTCATATAGTTTTCCCTCAGCTGGGCTTTCATTATGAGTTGCCAGTCTCTTGCATCCCTAGTCATTGGAAAGCAGTTAATTAGTAAGGCATAATGTAAGTAAAAGCACCTCAAGGCTCTAACAAGGAACTAGGCTTATAGACAATATCAGGTACTTTACATACAATCCAACACCAATAATCCAGGACCTGATAAATTTTGTCAACTACTCATGGATATTTGAGGCTAAATTCTCTTCATGCTTGAAAGAAGCTGAAATCTTTCCTTTGATTTTGATCATTCTGATACATTCCTATTGCTAACTTCAGGCAGAAATTAAGCACAGAGCTTTGCTAATTTTAAGTCACATTTTGAAGTTATTGCTTCCTTCGTTTTGTCTACTGCCCAAATACACTGTCTGAGAAAAAAAAAAAAAAAAAAAAAAAAAAAAAAAAAAGGAAGCTGTATATGTATAAACATTTGATTCCTTCTTAATAAATTTCTTCAGTACCTTTACTTGGGCAAAATAAGGCCACAGATGTCCATAATTTTATGCATAGTCTCTTGTTTTAAAAGAAATGTGAATAGTTAGGAAAACAGGGAAGTGTTGGCTTTCCCTTGGTAGAAGGTCTGATTCATGAGCTGGAGAAACTCGTGGTGATTTCTGTCACCCCTTCCTTAGAAGCTGCTGCTTTTGCTGAAGGACATCTCACAAGCTCCTGTGACAGCTTTTGAATCACTGCAGTTTACAATCCAGCAAAATAAAATAACTGAGAATGAGTGCCTATTTTGTGAAAAACAAAACAAAGCAACAACAACAACAAAATCATGGTTTCAGTATTAGTATCAGTAAAGGCAAAACCCTTTCAGAAAGAGAAGACTGAACAGGCATAAACCTTAAAATGTAAATCTATCAGTTCACAGCAGGTACCTATCCTGCTTCTAAGGTTTTTCACAACTTGGACTTAGCCAGAGCCCTTCCAGCCATGTGGTGTATTCACAGCCAGATAAACACCTCCCAGTGACGATAAAGCACCACAGAACACAGAAGTGATTCTGGAGCTTCCACTTCCACTTTCTTATAAGCTGCTGACACCAGGTTGTGCTCATCATTTGCTTACAAGAAATACTCAACAAACATCACTGCCAGCATGGGCAAAAGACCTCTTCATGCACCCAGAGATGTGCTGCTGATGCCATGGCTTTGTCCTTCATCTTCCTTGAATTTAATAAGTGCCACTGTGCCCACTCCCAAGCAAAAGATTCTGAAACTGTGCCTCAGCCCAAATGATTTTGATGAAATAGCTGTAGTAACTACTTACATTCTGCTATATGGTCAGCTTTCAAAATCGTGTGCTTGAATCACTCACCATGACATTTCTGTACTGCCCTTAATTGGGTTAGAACATGCGTTTTATTACTGTTCTTCATTGCACCTGGACACGGCAGCTTTCACCTGCATTGCTCACAGGCAGCCATACATTCAGGCCCTGATGGTGTGGCTTCACAAGTGGGATGAGAGAAGACTTCTTCTGAGAAAGATGGTCCCAGCCTCTCCCCCAGGGCCAGCATTAGTGCTGCAGCTCCATAGGGAGCACAGCTCCCTCCCAGCCACAGGCTGTCATTGCTTCTCCTTACAGCCACAACCAGTGAGTTGGTTCATTGAGCTCATCTGGCAGAAAATGACCCCACTGCCAAGAAACAGTTGTCCATCAGATCAGATCAGTGGACCAACTCCCACTGTAATCATGCAATTTCTAGAGGGTAGGGAATGTATGAAAAAAGTGTGAAAGAAGAGATTGCCCTCTTGTTGGCAGCAAGCAGTTGGGGCAGATTCTGTAAAGCATGAAACCACACCATAATACCACTGTCCCAGCCTAGTCTGGTGTTTCATGTTCCCTGCACAGCTTCCTGGTTTGCAAAAATTCATTGCCAGAACTGGCATAAGCAGTACGGTCATTTACCTTTGTGGATTTGGTCACAATTGTGATTCCCTCTCTTCACTCTCCTTTCCCTTCCTGAAAGTGCAGAGCCTGGAGCTCTGCAAACAGCTTTCACCAGCCTTCACCTCTTACAAGAGGTTTTGCTTTTCTTTCTCCCTTTTGCAAGCTGTTGATCAAAATAAGTTCATATACCACTTAAAAGCAAAGCCCTGACCTGATGCAATTATTTTTCAAGAACATGCCCAGTTTTGACTACATGCAAGCATCTAATTACAGTGTTTCAGAGCACGGGTGGGCTGTGAAACAAAGAGGAAGCCTTTCCAGCAAGCTCTCAGCAAGGTGCATGGGTAAGGAAAGGCAGATGGGGAAAGAGACAGCTCTGGGGCTCCTGGCCTGTTTGGTGGAAATGAAGTAACATCAGCAAATTTGTAAGAGCTGACAGAGACCTTTTTCAGAGAAGTACAACAGCTGCAGGCTGGTTTTGAGGCTGTCATCCTGTGCTGTGCAGTGCACTTTGACCACGCTCTCACAAACACTGTGTTCTGACTGAGGGCAAGCGCAGACACTTCACTGCAGAAAACACCGAGTGAAATGATACACGAGCACTGCAAAACACCCAGGCTCTCTGGATTTAAGAGACAAGCAGAGGCACAGTAAGAGTAATAATGATGAGGACGATCGTAACAGCTAACAAAAGCAGCAGCACCACAGTGCAGGAAGAAGAGATGAGAAAGGTCATAAAATGTAGTAAGGTTCATCGACAAAAAAAAAAGTGTTGTGTTTTTTCTTTTTTCAATAAGCAACTCAAAAACTGTTTTTCAATAAGCAACTTTATTCCATAAAGAAGGGAGCAGGGTTTGGACATCACCTGTAACAAGAGCTGTGCTCTGACCCCATGCAGGTCCAGTTACTAATGGTTTGGTTCACCTTGGTCTAGCCAGGTCCTGCCCTCGCTACTCCCAAAGAAGCTGGAGCATGTGTACCCAATACTAAGTGTGCAAGTGTCTGTCGTGCCTTCCACAAATGTGGGGAGCGTTTGGAGCTGAAGAATACACTGACAGGCAGTACGGGACTCGAGCTGGGACACCCAGATGCAGCACCTTGTGAGACTGAGCCTGTCTTGATTAAAGCTGTGACTCAACATGCTGTCCTTCTAATAGAGACCCTTTCAACTCACAAAGTTAACACCAGGCAGCGTATCATTTGGTGCAAAAGTGCCTTTTGCACTGAGAGCAGGAACATATCTCAAGGAGTGATTAATTTTGCTGCATGCTGTAGCTTCCATTACAGTGCTCCAGTTCAAGTGCTGCTCCTTGCCTCGGGGAATATTTTCCCACTCTCCAGTTGTTTAAAATAATGAAAAGGCTGGTCTTGATTTGGAAAGAGCAATGTGTGCAGATAAGATAAAATTACTGCTGAGGAACTAAGAGCAGTCCTTGCTGTGCATTACCACTTGTGGAGGGCCTGCACTCTTGTATCCAGCCTCCCTCTATCTCACCAGCAAGCCACAGTAGATGCTGCTCAGCCAGTTTCCCAGACATCAGGAAATTAACATTTTGACAACTTAGCCAAAATAACAAAATAGCTAAAGTTAACAGGATCGCAGCTGTGAGGACTTATATCTCACATGGAGCTTGACCGCAACTGCTGTTGCATGCTGAGGTGGATTGATGGGACCTCAAGCTGTCACTTAATTTTATGTATTTATTAGTAGAAATAGTTTTGTAGAAGAGGGTGGGCTGACAGTCTTGAAGGTTGAAGCCTGAAGCCCTCTGACTGCTAGCAGAAAAAGAAAAGGGCAGCTTTTCTGCATTGCAATACCAACATTTTCAGTCATCATCCAGGGGACAACTTCTGGAAAGGGAAGGTAAGTTCTGCTGCAGGGCTGACTCAGTCCTAAGTCTCAAGGTCCTGGCAAGAGGTTTTGTACTTTCTGTTGGATTAAGTTTCTTTTGAAAAGGGGACAAATGGAAAATGGGTATCTCTCCTGCACAAGCCATGGCCCTGCAGGATTTGTGGCCATCTAACGCACTGGAACAGGAAGATCCATGAATACACGTAGATAGGAGGCAGAGGTAGCAGCTATGGAGGATTTGGCATCTTGGAACAGTGCTATAGATGAAATAAGATACGAAATGCTCCAGACTGCCTCCTGATGAGCTGGTCCATGTGTGCTGCTGTAGGAAAGGTCTTCTAGATGGATTACAGAGGCATCCTCATTCCTATGTTGGTCACACCCAGCCTGAGCATTTCTGTACTGAGCTCCAGAGCACCACACTTCTATATGGCCATAGGATGCTGATGGTCATTATAAATCCATCATTAGAGGTCTTGACAAAGTAAACAGCTTTAGAGAGGGGTAAATTTTCACTTCTACTGCAGGAGAAGTATTGTGGGAGAAAGCTGGAGCTTGCATGAACTGATGTAATTTCTTCAAAGGGGTGAGAAAAGAGGTTACCCCGTAGGCAAGTGGAATTCAAAATTACTGTATAGGATGGTCCCTCTGTATTAAATTCTCAAACAATGAGAAATGTAGCATAAGGTGACTGTGTCAACAAGGGAGAAGGAGAAGCAAAGGCAGGTGCTCACAGTGCACAGCAAGTCCCTGGAGAGCTCTGCCCAGTTGACAGTCTCCTTTTTGCTACAAGCCTTTTGTAAAGCAAGAAGCATTTCTGAATGATATGGTATTCCCTTGCTAAAAAGATGCAGAAGCTCTCATTGAGGTTCTGTAAATATTTGGCATTTCAGCTTGATAACCTTGGCTCTTTAAGTGCTTCAGGCCTGAGGCTCAGTTCTGAATGTCACTGTGCTTAAGAGAAACTACAGGGCCCTTCAGAACAGGTTGTCCCTTTGGTAAGTTTCTTCTACCAGCTCCAGGGAAATATGGCTGTGTTTTGTGTTATGAAACAAGCAAGCAAACAAACAAATAAATAAATAAAATTAGGCGCAGTGTTGTGTGATCCTGCCCTAACAAAAGACTCTGGAAAGGTCTATTGTAAATAGAGAGCTTTTATCACCACTGCATGCCGCTCTCTTTGACTTGACACAGAACGAAAATTCTGTCTCAAACATCCCCAAAACTGCACTGTAGCATCAGCACCCAAACGGCTGGGGATGGTCTGGTATGCCACCTTCTCCTTTGCTTGGGCTTTCCCAGCTCAGACCTTTGCTCTCAAAGTCACAAAAAAAAGAGTCAAAAGGATGGCAGCCAGTGTTTTGCTAGAAGTAAAATGTGGTCAGCATTTTCAGTCATACAAATACAAAGGCTTTTTGTGAGCACTTCAGAAGTGTTAGGCATTTTCAGAGTTGAGTTTGTAGTATTTATCTAATTGAATAAAAAATGGAAGTCTGTTATATTTTCAGGACAAAGAGGGGACACACATTTTTTCATGATCATATAATCCTAAACTAACTTTACTGCTTTTTCTCTTACATACACACAAATTAACTTTGGCCAGACTTCTGGGGAACTAATCTTGTCCTTAAAGTTAAGCACAGGTATAAGTGTTTTTTTGGAGCAAGGACAGTGTGCTAAGCCCCTGGCAGGATCAACCATACACTACAAAGAATCTCAGAAAGTAAATATGGATTTTATACACACAAGAATTCCTACAAGAAACCTGATTCAAGGAGTTATATTCATCCAGCCAAGAAATTTCTCATGCAACCTACAACAAATAATCTCAAATCTCCATTTTAAATAAAAAGTATTTGCAAATGGTCTGCAGCCAAAAATTATCTACAGAAATCACTCAGCTAAGAGTTTATGACAAATAAATCTGTTTACCAGTCATTTCTCCTACAAATAAGAAGCCAAGTTCAACAAGTCTTCCTTACGAATTTGCCTAGCTTTGTTGCTGAGTGAAATCTGTTTGCTGTCATGCTGGGGGTTCTTGGTGGGAGCACCAGAGCAGCACCTGGAGCAGGCACACAGAGGTAGGCAGAGCACAGGGTGGGCCCAAAGGAAAATATACTCACCGGAATAATCAGAGCATTTCACAGTACATCACAGTATTTCAGTGAGCTGACCTTGACCGAACTAGCCGAAGTGATTCTGATTATGCTCTTACCCCCACGCCCTAAAACCTCAGCAGCGGTGCACAAACACGGGCTTTCCCACATTTCCCACATTCACCCTGTGTCACTCCTGAAAAGCACCACCTGTACAGCAGCCCGGAGGTCCTGTTTCCTCCCTATGGAGTCACAGCTTCCTTCCCACCATGTCCTTGAGCCCTGCTTTCCTCCAAGAGATGGGACAGAGCTGTCTCCATCCCACAGTGACAGCCGATATCTGCCCCTGCCTGGAGGAAGAGAGGCCCCCATGGTTCGGCACGGGCCCATTAAGCACTTAGTGAGATGATATTCTCCAGGCATGATCCCTGTAATCGTGTTTTCATTTTACTAAGTGAGAACAACCAATGCTCTCACACTCAGCCAACAGTGGGACAACCAGCACCGCCTCCATGATCAAGGGATGAGGGAACAGCTCACGGGATGTGCCACAGCCAAACATGAGCAACAGCCCTTCCCATAGGAGAGGGTGAATTGGACAGGCCATGAAGGGCCTAGGTCAACGAGAAAACCCCTACCTCCAGCAGTTCACAACACTGCTGCAGAAGGCAATGGTTGTTTTTTCCAGACTGTAATTGGAAATGCAGCTGTGGCACAGCTGCATGGGAGGCTGTAATTTATTACCAGATAATCTCACTGCATTTTACCAACAGTCACTGCATGTTTTTGGCCTTGCATTCGCTTATCCCTTCTTGGAAAATGACAGGAAATATTAATAAATCTGTATAATATCACCATCCTTCTCAACAGCCATCCTTCGCTTCAGTGCCTGCCCAGGGCAGGTAGCTCCGCTTGCTGTCTAGCTATCGAGCACTCGTTTAGTCATCACGTTACTGATACTTACAGGAAAGAGCCATTGTTCCTGTGCTTCCTCGTCGATAGCAGAAGTTCCTGAGTTTGTACTTGTTGTAAATTAAAGAAAACACTTCTGAAGAAAACAGTTGGTCCTGATTCACAACCATCGATGCTTTCTGACTTCGATCCAGGTGGATTGGTGTGATTTTTTGGACTCATAGCTCCTGAGGCAGAAAGAGGAATTTAAGCACACCTCTTTGGGCAGGATTATGGCTCACCTCACAAACAGAAAAATGCCAAAACAATAACAATTAGCACAACCCACACAAATGTCTGGAAGGCCCTTCGGTCCCAAAAGATGCTCAGACCCTTCCAAGATGTGTTTGGAAAAAGGGAGCAAGGTGCTTCTCTTGTGACACACTGGGGTATTTTCAAGGTAGCCATCGCATTTGTCAGATAAGGTAATGGAAAAGGAACATGAACAAAACCAGATCATTTTAATTAATCAACTTGAAAAGTGCAATAGCTGCCTGGTTCAACATAATGTGGGGCTCAAATCATTCAGTTACTTGTCAATACCCCTTCACTACATTGGGGTGGTTTATAATGCTAATATACGTAGCATTATTTAGCATCTTATATATGCATATATAATGCTACATATAGCATTAGCTGGCTAAAGAAAGAGGCTACATCTTCCGGAAATGTGTGAAGAAGAGAAAGAAAGTATAGATAGAAAGCTGGGGAGGCATTCCTCTAAAACAAAAAACATCCACTATTTTAGATGGGAATCTGAAAAGGCTGGGTAAGAAGAGTCATTTTTAATAAAGCAGAGTCCTGTGGGATGTCATATTTTGGTAAGAATTTTTCTGTGGGGTATGTCTTAAATATACAGTAGCCTTCTTTATCTGGTTGACCCTGGAGACACGGAATTTCACTAGTTAAACACGCTCAGATAACAAAAGTTTTGCATGTAGGTGCTGCTCTCATAGATGTGCCCTTCACTGAGATAATGAGTCATTTTGGATAAAAGCTGGGCATACTACACCAACTTTGAAGATACGAGCTTCATTAGAAAATTCTGCAAACTGAAACTGAATTACTCTTCTAATAATTGCACGTCTCCAGGAGCATTTCAATAGATAAGTGCAACCGTAACAGCTGAAAGCTGTTAAACTGTTTGGCTGTTAAAAAAGTGATCTGCATGACAGCTGCACAGAATTACTGGCTCCTATACCTTCACACCAAGTAGAAAGGTGCAATAATGTTGTAAAATTGCTAGGTATTGCAGGGTGGATTTCTGTATTTTCACTGATACAAGTAGGCAATTCCCTTCAGAACTGAGGATGTTACTGTTGCCCAGGTTTGTCAAACTGAGACTTTTAGAGTCCCAGGTCATGGTTCTGACTGTATTTTCCTCTCAGACAGATAAATCTGCATTTGCTGTGCACGCACAAACTGACAGCATAGCCCAGGCACAATAACTCTGGTACACAGAGTGCGATCTGTCCGTACGTGTGCAATATCCACTCTTTCAGACAGCCGTCAGCCTGGACTCCCAGGCATCCGGAAGAGTGGCTGGTCACTGCAAAAATACAGGAAAAGACATATCCCATATGCTTGTCCTACGGCGCATGGGATTTGACCGTGCAGAGCAGGAAATCCTATGCAATACAAGCAGCCCAGCAATGCTGGCACTAGCTGGGGGCCTCAGGAGTGTGTGACGACTGGTTCTGGGCTGCCAACCTGTGAGCACACACGTGGAGGTGGCACCCAAAATGCAACCCTGTGGGTCTGGTGCCACCAGAAACCCAGCATCCTGCTCCCTGAGCTAGCAGCTCGCTCTGCTGCTCCCACTGGCTTGCAAGAAGCTATTCATATGCTTAAAATTAGCCCTGGACCCAGGCCAGACTTCTCAGCACATTATGGGACAGAGCTGTTGACAGATGATCTTAACTCTCTGGCTTGTGAGAATTTTGTACACGCACTCAGCTGAGCTGCAAGACCGAGGTCTTGGCCTCAAGTTCTTGCTGCCGAGCCCACGGTGCTTTTCACAGAAATTAAGACATCAGGCTCATCAGTCAGATCAGGTCGGATGCTGTCACAATTAAAACTCTCTGAGGGGGACTCTGTTTGCACCCCGCTGTGCAGAATTCACCCTGCACTCATCCTGCCCTCCGCCTTCCCTTGCCCCAAGCAGCCTGGCTTTGCAACAGCCTGGCATTGATTTGCTCTTGATACTGGGAAGTGGCTGCATGCTCAGTACCGCTGCTCTCTGCATCTGCATTTTGGTGTTTGTGGCAGAGGGAGGCAGGTTGGAGGGTGAAGTGCTGGCATCTGCAATAAGAGAGGTGTTTATCTTTTGGGATTATACCAGCAAGCAAGTAGTTGACTAGGAGAGTTAAGCAGGGATAATACTTCATTGGGGTTGGTTGGCTGAATTTCCTACTGTTATTTGGATAGAATAATCTTTTGAGATTATTGACGGAGAGGAGAGGAGAGGAGAGGAGAGGAGAGGAGAGGAGAGGAGAGG
>NC_048896.1:68072263-68094595 GCF_011077185.1 Oxyura jamaicensis | reverse complement strand
GGAGAGGAGAGGAGAGGAGAGGAGAGGAGAGGAGAGGAGAGGAGAGGACCAGGATGTGCAAGCAGACAGAAAGTATTGAAGATTAATTTCTAACTGAGAAATATAGACCAGATCCCTCAACAATGAAGAAGAGTGAAGCCAGAAGAGCCTGTAAAAGAAAAAAGGAGGCATTGAGTCAAGTGTAGGAGGTCTTTGTAACCTCTGGAGACATGTGGGCTTGTGTCTTTTGAGTGGAATTCAGAGAACTGGTCGTCCTGGCTGTAGGAGTGCAGGTCTGTCATCCTCCAGGGAGTTATGCTGCATCCATAGTGTTGCACTCTGGTTAAGAAAAAAGGCCAAAGGAAGGAAGACAAAATGCTTGGCCCCCAAAAGTCATCACCTCGCTACCCTTTCATATCCACTGCAGATGTACACCTAGGCAGAAGCACTGCATTAAAAAATAAGGCTGTCTGAAGCAGCAGTCCGAAGCATTTTTCATATCACGGACATTTTCTTATCTGCATCTTGCTTGGGTGTCTGATCTACAGATGAGTGGGTCAGGAAGCAGCCTGAAGACAGCCCTTTGCCTCACGTGTGGAAATTTTCTAATTATAGAGCTGGATCAACAGGCTCCCGCTCCTGTCGTGACACTCCACGTTGTTTATGTCAGCCAAACAAAAGAGAGAGGGAACTCACCCCTCAAAAACAGCTAAATAACGAGGAACAAAATGCACTCTTTTATCTTTCTGTCAAGTGAGACAAGTCTATTATCTGTCCCAGCCGTGGGCTGGGATCAGCGTCTCCCCCAGGGCAGCGGTTTACAGTTTGATTAGTGGATAGCTTCCTGCAGTAAACTATGGCAGGAACCAGGGCACAGGAGGGGGAATGGAAATTCAGGGATAAGATTTAAGCTCTGGCCTTAGTTTTTATTGCCTCCGCTATATGTCAATACATATTTAACTGATAAGCCATACGTCTTTGACATAACATACACACAAACACAACGTAGCCTACACTAATAATAATAATCAGCTTTTTGATTCTGGAAGTGATTTTATTAGATGCAATGAATTGGATTTGGAATTACACTTCAGATGAGTCTTTGTAATAGTAATTAAAGAGTCCAGAACTCTGCTGCCTTTTATTCGTTTATTATTAGCACCCCTATACACTCTCTGTGCTAAGCTATAAATATTTCTTCCAGGTAAATGGGATAACCATGGAGAACCATGACGATGATACCACGTGCCTTAACTCAGTGCATTGTGCAACCCTGATTTACTTCAGATGTTTCTATGTCCTCTTTTCTGAGACTATCACAAAAATGAACTGCGTTGCTCTCCCAGCCAAAGGTAAGTGAACATTGCTCTCATTATCCAGCTGAAGCCAGTAGGCCACCAGGATCATAGGGAGACAGCTTGGATGCAGACCTGGGATCAGCTCCCAGAGCTCTCATCTCCCTGTGAGGTACGGAGAGGTGCTCCCTTTCCAAACGTAGACAAATGAAAAACGAGCAGCATGACAGTAGGAGAGAGAAAGTCGCACAGAGCTTCTCCCTCGTCCTCCCAAAGAGCTTTAGCATTTAGTGACCCTGAAGCATTCAGGCACGCAAAACTTTTGCACATCCAGAAAGGAATTACAGGCCATGTGGCCAGCTGCTGTAAGGAAGAGATGTTGTCTCAGATGAGCCGCTTCAGCTGTTTCAGCAACGAGGAAGAGCTGTTGCAGATATTGCAGCTTGGCAGGTAGTTGAACTGAATACTCCTCTCATGCTCTTTGTCATTGGAGCTCATCTGAGACCTATGGCTCAAACTTGGTTTTGACCCAACAGGGATACAGAGTTTCATCGTGGAAAGTGCAAAGAAAAGAGGTTTTTCTCACTTTCAGCACAGCAGCTGAGCCTGAGCCAGAGTCCACAGCTCAGCCCAGGGACTGGAAACATTGAGCTTTAGATAGTTTTGTGTGATGAATAACAAAAAATAAAATTTAAAAAAAAAAAAGAGAGAGAGAAAAAGAGGAGTGTTAAAAAGTAAGGAGAGGCCCAGTATCCCCTGCTACCTGCAGCCCATCTCCTTCCTGCTCTGCATGCCTGCTGCTGTGTCACGAAGCTTCATGGAGGTGGTGTCTGCCTTGCAGCATGCATTTTTCAGCTTGCTGCCTATGCTGGAAAACATATACCCCAACATACAGTTTGAGGACAGATCCATGTTCAGAAATGCATATTTTTTTTCTGCCCAGGTGTTTATGTTGGCAACCATCAAGGCTGAGGTTAAGTGCCATTGGCGTCTTAACAATGCTATTTCATCTCTGTGTCATACTCAATTTGGATTAGAAACTTGCAATGTTTTCTCAAGAAAATGCTCAAATCTCCTTTGGGATTTCTGCTCTTTTGCATTTAATGTAAACTGCCTGTATGTTTGGATGGGAAGTGTACAGGATCCTTCTCTTTTTAAAACAAGATTAATTTAAGTCCAGCAGGAAGAGCTTAACTATGGAAGAGTCTATATTTAGAATATTTTCCTTTTGTGTACAGCTGAGTGCATTTCCAGATCCCTTGAGTGACCGTCATGTTGTGGACAAACACAAAACACATCCCACCTTGAAAGTCATTCCAAAGTCAGAAGGAAGGCAAGAAAAAAAATATTTAGCTCCAATGATCACAAAACTTGGGAAGAAGTTTCTTCCTTCCCCTGAATGCAACTATTCATTGTTTGATAGCACAGTTGTTGATCTACTTATGATATTTTGTTGTAACTGTTAAAACTAACTCACAGATGCACAGAAACATTGAATAATTTAAGTTAGAAGGGACCTCTGGAAATAAACTAGTGCCCTCCCCAGAGCAGGGTCAGCTTCTAAGTTAGATTTAACATAAAAATTCAATCAGGTTGCTCAGGGCCTTGCCTAGTCTAATTTTCAATATTTTCAAGGACAAAGATTTCACAGTCTATCTGGCCAACTTGTTTAAGTGATTGACGAGCCATGTAGTGAAAAATTGAAAAACTGCTTGAACTAAGTATAATAAAGAAAGGCTCATTTGGTGCTATATGGAGAAGAAGAGGTCCTCAAAAATGCAGTGCCAAATGGGAAATTTAGTGTTGTCAAGAGCAGAGAGCTACAACTTTTATCATTTAAAGAAAGACAGAAGGACAGGAGTTCATTCAGCACATGCTCATGTTTCTGCTTTCTTTTGATCCAGTCCAATAGTTCTAGAGAATTAAATTTGCAGTCACCAGTAGTAATATTTTAAAGACCAAAATCACCTTAACAAATATTACCTTCCTCTTTAACAGAAAAGAACTGGGCTTTTGAAAGAGATAAAAAACAAAACAGTTCAATTTCTGCTCAACTGAAGCTGATTTAGTTTTAAGCTCTGATTTTTATGCTAATCATTGTGGTTATAATTTTACATAAGCATTTTCCTCATATTTATTGTATATTACTTCTTAATTCTGTGATGAATAATAAAAAGTATACTTGCTTGTACAACGAACAGTAAGTCACAGAAGAATAAGTGTAATCTTTAATAACTTTAGATTTCCATGAGTCCTACAAAATCAGTCAAGCATCAAGTAAAATGGCCAACTAACAACAAAGTTATGAGCATGTGAAATCTGAAGTCACATCCACTTCAAGTTGCCCTCATTAGGTTAATTGGCATCTTGCACACAATCTGTAGCTTAGTCAGTGCTCTATCACCATTTCCTGGCTATTTTTACTCTCACAACTCTAGCACATTGGTTTTCATATACCATGCCACAAGTTTGATTTTCAGGATACTCACTTTTTGGAAGTTGCTAGAAAAGTATTAGCTCTTTTCTTGAAGAGGAGAAAAAATGTGAAACGTGGTAAAGCTGAACAGGACCTCAAAATCTTATATCTGTTTTTAGGGACTAGATAAATAGTAATTACTAGCTGTAAAGAAAATAAACCCTTCTGTGAGAAAAGCAGATCCTCAGTCTACCAATTTATAAACACGTCAATAATGGTTTTGGAAGGAGAAGTGTCATGAAAAGCAATTGAGTTATCCCATAGGGGATTGCTAAGGAAAGAAAAAGCCTAGCAGGCACAGGCTGAAGACTGAAGGTCAGTTTTGATTTGCTTCTGGAGTTGAAGATTTCAGGAACAAACGCCTGATCAGCACACAGTTACACACAGTGGATGGGATGCTGGCCATCGCAGGTAGCCCACAGCTACGGGCAGTGAGCGCCCAGCTCCGTGCCTTGTGCTCAGCATGGCACGCACCGCTGGGTGGAGAGGGGAACAGTTTATCTCAGCATTGTTGCAAAAATGTCAGAAAGCATGCCTGCTAATTAAATACGTACTTCAGAGTTGTATTTAATAGGACACCGAACAATGTCTGACAATTTGCACAGATAACAACAAGCTCAGGCTGAGCAAGCAATTGAACCACTGCTTCTAACGTGGTAGTGTGCAAGGGGTCCAAGCAGGGATTAAATCCTCCTTCAGCTAGGTACTGTGCAAACAGAGAGCAGAAAGAGAATCCCTCCTCTGAGTTCACCACCTTGAGCAGAGCATTGCCAATAACAGTATCGTTTGCAGCTGGGCCTCGGCCATGTTTTCCTTGTTAATTAGCAGGGAAGCAGCTCTCAGTATGAGCTGAGTTACACAAGAATCTGGAAGCTGGCACTTCAGAGGAAAGTACTGGCAAGTGAAAAGTAAAGGAACAGCTTACGGTTCAGAAGCCAGGCCTCACTGAAAGCTGCCAAAAATCATACTAGGTTAAGCTGTGACTGAGTGACAGTCCAGGAAGAACAGGTACTGCAAAGGAGAGCATGGAGTGGCACACAACAAGGAATTCAAGTAATTAAAAAAAGATTGCATAGAGGGGGAGTGTTTCAGAGCAAAGATAGCAATTTTAAGAAATTATTATTCTCTTAAATGCTTAGATCTTATTATGGAAAGGCATGACAGGAGGACAAAAAATCAAGAGTCTGTTTCAGGAGCCAGTGCAGGGGGCGAGGGAGGCAGAAGTCCAGGAGCACCCAGCCCCAAGAGCTCTGTGGGGCTCACTCCTTGCTTAGCCCCAGTTTGCCCCCAGGCACCGCAGACCAGTCCCTCCTCTCGGGTCACGTCCCCATGCTGGCACGTCCCCCCTGCCTGAACCAGAGCTGCCTGGGGCATCTCCCAGGGAAAAGGCAATGCAAGTGCAGCCAGTGCTGTAAGCAATATCACATCTTCGGTGAAAAAAGTAAAAATAAAAAAATAAAATGGACATCTCTAAAACTAGAGAATAAAGCTTCACGTTTTCTTATCAGCTTGCTGTTCCTGTCTGGATGTTGTATTTCATCTACTTCTCTCTTCCTGCTTTTGAGGGGGCTGCTAGGCAGATCCCAAGGTCAATACTGCTGACCCCCCAGTTTAGATTTTCCCTTGGACCCATGCGATTTTTGTTGTTCTCTAGTGCTGTTGCCACAGACTGCAAGGGCTGCCCTAGCCATTGAAAACATAGCTTCATGTCCAGTATGGCATCAACTGCCACATGGAGACAGAAATTGTCTTAGTATCACTGCAATTAAGTCACAAAGCAGATTCCAATATAGGAGAGCTGGTGTAGTGGCATCTAAGTTCAACCTGAAGAAGGACATGAGGGATCTCTTAATCCTGGTGGTGATAGGCATGTTTTGGTCATCTCCTGTATATACAGTTCTCAGGAAAAAAAAAAAAAAAGCCTTTGCTCTGGTCTTTCTTGCAAAGCATCTCCTGCAGAGGAGTGAGTCCCATTAGCCCAAACAGCAAAAAACCTTCCTGGGCAGTGGCAGGAGAGGGACAGCTGGAACAATTTCCAGTCCTTGAGAAGTCTGTAAATATCACAGAGTATTTCTGCTTTGCACCACGGAATCGAATCCCTCTGAGCTGTACTTTAGAGGACAGATGTCTGAGTGTGCAGGCCATAAGGCTGCAGTCATTACCCATGGCCTCCGTACAAGCACAGAGGGTTTGTAGCCATTTTGGGTGCCATTCTGCTGCATCACAGGCAAAAAGTATTACTTCTGCAGAGGTAGAGTTCATTGAGACGTGCTTCAAGAGGCACAGCGGAGACAATTCATGTTACCTGCCCTTCCTTGGCCCTTGTCTGGGGGCCTTCAGATCTACCTTCAACCAGTTCCAGAGTGCTGGATATGGTAAAAAAAAAAATACACCCAACACCCCATGAAATGAAATCTTTACCATAAACAGGAGAGTCATTAATTTTTTTAATCCTCTGTCAGATATACTGTTATAGCTGCCACCATTTAAAATTTTAGAAAGCATTTTATGAAATACAAGCCCACAAATACAGTCAGAGAGGACACTACCATATAGGAGTGAAACCCTTCAGCTACCATAAAGTCACAGAGGTCCTGGGGACCTGACTCGCATTTTAGCTGCTCAGACTGTGAGGACACAGATGGGAGGTGATGCAGGAATGATAACATTGCAGAAGCAACACGTGAAAAGCACAAAGTAGTTTCACAAGTAGTCTAGAGGGCATTTTTTACACTTATCTGATTAACAACGAGCAAAGGGCGTGAGATGTGCTGGAAAAATTCCTCTCTGCTCTCCGCGGGTGCCTGCGGCGTGATTTAAGGGAGGCGCTGAGGACACGCCACCTCGCGAAACCCTTCCTGGCTGGGAAGGTGGAATCAATTAGCACGTGAGATGTGGACTTAGGGAGAAAAAGCCTAGCTGCAAACACCCTGCAAGTGAGGTATCGGCGGGGCTGTTTGCTCACATGGAGCCTGTTAGTTACACAAACACGGGGAGGGAAGATAGTGTTACAGGTGAAATCCTGCAGCTCTTCTAATGAAAGTGAGTGGGCTCCCCTTCCTGTTTTTTCTGCTTACCCCTGCTAGCTGGCCATTGTTGCACATCGACATGTACGCTGGTCGAACGCCAGTGTTCCCCCTCCCATTCAGCACAGTACATTTGCTATCTCACTCTGATTTTGACCCAAAGAAACTGCAAAAGAAATATTTTGACTTTTCCCGGGAGCAACATCCAAGGTAGCTCTTTGATCCAGATGAGGGCTGCTTTGAGAAACAGCTAGGGAAAAGAAACCCAGCGAAATTAGATCAAAAATGGCAGTTTTGGAAAGAAAAGCATGCTTATTTAATTTTTTTCCCAATGATCTTTGACCTTCCCATTTACATTTATCTTCCTGAGTTTAAGAAGGCAGCGGCATTACCAATTCTGAAAAAGTAAAGCTCTTCAAACAAAGCCCTGGGAATATGAACCTCTGGGGATGGAAGACTTGCTTTATTGACAGCAAAATACAACCTCTGCAGTGAACGTTCATCTTAATGCAAAGCCAAGGAATGAAATTCTCTTCTCTGCCACGGGGTCTTGTGATGAATAAATATTAATTCTGTCTGTCTGATGTGGTGACACCCCTGAACACACAAGCTGTGCGAGAAGGGAAACAGATGAAGTCAGTGTTAAATTCTTTTTCAGAGGATGTAGTCCATGGGCAAGAGAGATCATCTTGGCCTTCCTGGGGAGCCGTGGTTTTCCACTTCTTCAGGTGGCTGTCGTAATTTTTAAAACTCAGGCGCTGGCAGTTGGTGCCTGGGCACAATCTCTGCCAAGGCCCTCAAAAGATGCAGGTGCTGGGTGGAGATGGTCTATGCCAGCAGCTGACACAGTGAGGAAAGACTCCTCTGTACCTTGGCAATAAAGCCTAGATCAAATTTTTAGGTCATGGCAAGGGGATACTTTTCAAAAAATGTACAATTTTCCAATTTTCTCAAAAAATGTTCTTTTTTTTTTTAATTGAACCAATATACATCTTGAATTTCATTCCTTTTAAAGTTAGGGGTGACAGTTTTCCAAATGAAACCCAGAATCTTAAGACTGGAAATAAATATATTATTTTCTTAGCCTTGAAAACAACTAAACTGTTTCTAGTCCAGCAATTTTAAAAAGTATCAGGGACAATACCAGTTCAAAAGGCTGATATCTGCAACAAGAAATATTAAGAAACATTAGTAACAAGTAATTGTACCAGGCAAATAAAACTGCATTGCTTCAACTTGTAAAATCTGACAGAAAGCAGGGTGGAGAATTCTGAAATGTTCCTCTCACCACAGAAATACAAAGACTAGCAGTTTGTGTGTGTGTGTGTGAAACTATACAAAGCCTGACATACTCTGAAAACCCTAAGGGATTTTTTCGCTGGGTTATCAGCATAAGTGACATTGACCTTAATATCACTGCATTTAAGCTTCAATCTTTCAGGCAGCAAGGGGGAAGAGCAGAGTTTCTTGAACAGAAAGCAAGAACTGAACATTTGAATGCAGAAGATAAACACACTGAAGAATACATTAAACAGGGGGGTTTAACACAATCTCTTTTTATGCCTTCAGCTCCGTAACACAGATATGCTGAGATCTGGGTGAAATCTAACTGAAGAGAGGGCTTAAGAGCCACGCTCCTTTACACAGAGTAAGTATATGAAATATTTAGGATCTTGAAGGAAGAGAATGGGTTAAAAATTGAAAACATCCCTTAAAATATGGGTTACCTGCAAGGACTGGGACAGAGCTGCATGGCCCCAAGGTTGCACTGGGAGCTGAAAACATGATAGTAAGCAAAATAATCATAATAATAAAAAGGTAAAATGGACTGACCAAAACTACCACAACTCAGACCAACAGTGTGGCTCAGAAAAGGTATCATTAATAGTCTGAAAAGTCTTGTTGCTCCATGGGGTATGGACCCCAAAGAATGACTGCAAGTCCCTCCAGTAAATCAAATTTCAACTAATGGCGCTACTTTAAACATATTTGCATTTACTGACAGATCTTCAGTTGTGAAAACCAAAAAAGAAAGACTTCCCATTCCTCCCAGAGCTGTGCACTTGATGAAAGCATGAAAATAAGAGCCACGTTCTTTGTATGACAATGCAGGAGAAAATAAAGGAAATGAAAAAAATAATATCAACTCAGCACTGTCATTTCAGAACATTTTGGCATATTTTATTATTTCCTCTTAACCACGCCCCTTCCTTCTTATCTCATGTATAGGCCTATCTATGCTGATGTTTTAAATGAGAAACTTTTTAGTGAGCCAACTGCACCTTTCTCCAGGGAGTTCCCACTTAAATTCCTGATAACACAAAACAATGGGACTTTTTTCAAAGAGTAACAGAGTGTAATGAAAATGACATAAATTATCATTTAGAAATTGCGTCCCTTTGAATGCATTTTTCCTTCCTCATTCATGGGCAATTTTTTTTCTGGAAAAACAAGCCATGGAGACCTTTCTACAGGGTAACATCATTAAGCCAAAACATTAGAAGTAGAGGTGGGGTCACTCAATTAATATTATTTTCTCTTTCATATTTAAATTGGTGTTTATAAAACAAGGAGTTAGGGAGCTGAATGACTCAGGAGCCAAAGCTTTCTGGGTCTTTACAGCAAACAATTAAAATTGTAGCAGAGAGGGCCCAGATTAAGTTACTGCAGGCTTCATTCAGCTGTCCATAAGTCGCATTTAGTACCTCTCAAGATGCTCTAAAGTATTCCAGCAGTTTTCTCCAGAAAGGAGTGATTCTCTAGAAGGCCATGTGTCATACTGCCAACCCACGGAGATGCCCTTGGTACACAAGGGTGTTTCAAATGGCACCTTATATCTGTGTTATTAAATAGAAAACTCTGTCAAGCCCTTACCATCCACATTAAGAGCACTATGTTACACAGACAAAGCCATACAGAGGAAATACATTTTAATCTGGAACCTAATTTTAAGACCTGCAAAATGTTAGACTATCATTATGATTCAGAAGATTAAACTGGTGTGGAAACTGCTGCCAGCGTATGATGGTAATATTCCTCCTGTATGTCACTGTGGAATTATGTATACTTGAAAATATGTTACTTGTGCTAACTTTCTTCATTCGGGTATATGAGACTTGGAGAGGTGTAATTGCTTGAACCCATTCCTCCTAGCCTTCCTTCAAAGCTGTGCCGTGTGTCAGGGGTGCTGCTGGAAACCCAACAGAGAGAAAGGGAAGATTTATGGAAACCAAAGGACTTGGTGTGGCACACCTTCACTGAGGAGTAAAGACAGTCTTTACCATGTTTTAGCTTGTTTATTACTTAACCTAGGTGGCTAACTTACCCTCAAAGTGGTAAAATCAGGTCCTCCAGACTTCACTGTACGTATGACGGGGGAGAAAGTTAACAAGGGTGACTTAGTGCTCTGAAAGCAGGCTTCTAAATTCACCATGAAGGCAGTGGCAGGAGGAAGGGGTCTCTGAAAGCCTCCAGGAGCAGATCCTGACCAGTGACCCAGACCTCTCCTCCCTGTGCACTGCCTGCACCTGGTGAGCACGTGCTCCTGGTGGGCGATGGGCTCCACACAGGTTTGGTGCCCACTCCTCCACCAGAAGGCCAGGGATGTCCATGGGTCCCAGCTGGGCGCAGGCGGAGGGCTCTGCTTTCCTTTAGGCAGCCCCCTGGTTTTGAGGGGTTCTCTGGCAATTTGATCATTTCAGAAAGGAGATAAGGCTAAAAGCATTGATGTAGGTTGTTAACACTACACTTGTAATTTCTGGCTTCACTAGAGAGATTATTCCATCCAAGAGAGTGGGATCAGTGCAGGATTTAGGCAGACCGAACCCTATCCCAGGTCTTACGCTGTTTCAGCTTCTTTAGTCTCCTGCCAGGCCAGCACACAGATCTGCAGGAATCCCTTTTTGTCTAGCTTCACACACGCTCACAAATGCCAAAATTAACAAATCAAGATTCCAGTTAATTCCAGATGAGCACATCTGAATTGCTCCGTCTTATGATAATATTTTGCATCTTTCTCAGAAGAAATACTTGCATACTTAAACAGCTCAGCAAAACATCTCCAAATCAATTTCTAGCTCACGTCTCTTTTCCTGAATCCAAGATTATGGATCCAAGTGGGTTCTCCCCAGCACTCCCCAGTCAGTGTCACTTGGTGCAAGGGGGAGTTAAGGAACTGGGCTTGAACGGTGTCAGGCAGTGGAAGAAAGGGACTGTGGGTCTCAAATCCTATATGTGCTGCTGTCAGAAATAGGGACAGTTAGAAGAAGCAAAGGAAGAGAAAGAAAAGATGTGTTTCTGCCCTTTGAGTAAGGCTCCTGATATGTTCAGTGGGGCAGCCTGTCTAGCAAAAAGCATTACATATTCAAAGCATACCACCTGGGTGAGACCAGCGCTGAGAAATCTTTATTTTTGGGTGAGACATGGGCGTCGTGCCCCTGCCAGGACGGAGTCCCTTTCCACCACTTGCAGAAAGAGTACTGGTGTAAGATGGGGTGTAGGATGGGACGCCTGGGGGGGCTGAACGCCTGGGCATCGGGTGGCAGTCCTGTTAAGCCCTTCACAGATTTGAGTTCTTGGTTGTGGTTTCCAGTGAGTCTGGAAAAACACCCTTCAATATTTTGTTTAAACGCCTCCCTCATTCCCAGCCTTCTTTCTCCAATAATCATAAAGGAATCACAAAGTAGGAACTTCAGAGTTTCTTAAAAATAGCTCCCTTGTGTTGAGGACAGTGAGAAATGCTGGGCAAATCACCAAGTGATGAAGACCTAAATCCCTAAGAGCTTATACATTAAAAAGAGTGGTTTCAATGTCAAAATAAATAAATATAAAGCTGATTTTGCACTCCAGGATTATGTTTGGGAGGGAAGGTTCTCCTCCTGTCTTACACAACCAAACTTAAAAAGAGAACTCCCCGTGAAACACCGCTGGGTTTCTGCAGAAGTCCAGACGACTCTGCTGGGCAGGACAAAGCTTTTTTCTGTTTGAGGAAAAAGCTCCGTTTGGAAGATTTGGAAGCAATTTCTGCTCTCAGTTTGCAAAGTGCAAATCAGGACAGTTTGTAACAACACCGAGCTATTGAGATGCATGGAAGTATTTACATAAGTAAGGTAAGCAGGATTTGACCCAGCGCCCGTGAGCCCTGCAGATAGCATTGTCCTGTCAATTTTCACTCCCCACAGCAATGAAGCCAGATAAATGGCTTCCTGCCATATGGCATCACCTTTTTACAAGGGATCGTGTGGACCTCGCCACTGGCCTCTACTTGCTTTGGAAGGAAGATCCCACTTGGCTTCAAAATGTAAATTTCAAAATGTTTTCCAAACCTGCCATGTAGTATGAGTTCTCTGCTGAAATTTATAAGGATGCCCTACGTAACAGTACCAGGAAAAAGAAGAAATGTGTGCTAGGTGTAAGGTTCAGCTCTCACCACTTGGAAGGACAGAGCTCTACACGTGATCTGTGCTGTGATCACTCGGCATCATCATTACCTCCTCTCCTGGGGCACAGACCTGTACATAGCGGTTTGAGCCATTTGGGATGCCCTCACAGCACGCACCAGACCAAGTTTTGAACAGCTTATTTCGTCATAGGGCTTAGGCCACCAAATGAACAAAGTTTGTTGATAACAGTTTCACCTATTAGTCAGAGAAGGCTTTCCCCAGTACTTTCCAGTCTGTCCTTTCATCCACCCATGGACACTTTCTCTCATCCTCTGCTGCCCTCAACTATAAATTATTTAGCTGTGATATATTTCATGGCCACATTACACCAAAGAAGTTCAGAGAAAATTAATGGAGTGGTATTATTCCAGCTTGACTCCAGAGAAGAGCAAAGTTCTAAGGAAAGCACTTTTCCCCTTTTATTTATGAAATAAAACTTGAGAGTTTCATCCCTCAGGGAGGGATTGCTTTATACCCGCACTGTATGTAAAATTTACCCTGCCAAGAAGCAGCTGATAAAGTCGAATCTCTCCTCACAGCATGAACTTCTTAATTCCTCTGCCTCATTTGTTCATCAGCACTTTATGAGAAAACAAACAAAAACACTGACTGTTTGCCCATTGTCATCAAGGGCATCCGAACACTTCCTGCCGGGAGAGGTGGTTGCACCACCCTTGGAGCAGAGGCGACTGCATCTTTCTTCTGCCTCGTCATTTACAATGGCCAATCTACAAAGCCGGAATCCCAGGGAGCTTAATCAAAAGGCAGAAGACGCCCCAGGGTATGTGTTATTGTCTAATAACAGTGACCTGTGCACGTTGTTAGCACCAGCACTGGCCTAGTGTCAGCGTTTCTGTGCGCTCTGGCATCCCTCGGAGGAGTCTTGCTGCTCTTCCAGGACAGAAATTGTTACAGATGTAAAAGCACACTATTACAGGAGTACAAAACATGGTCTTTAACGAGATAAAATCTAAAATAGATCCCCAGTGTTCCTTGCTGGTGAAAGTTCTCTCATGTGTTCACAAAGAACATTTATGTTTTCTTCAGCTCAGCCCATCAGCTGCTACAGAAAACCTACAGGCTTCATCTGAAGTTCACTGGCCAAAGTTTCAATGTATTTTCAAAGCACACTTCTGTGAGATGCTCCGTGCATTTCCTACCAACCATCCCTCGAATTAGGCAGCATCATATGTCCAATTGCTGTATGATTAACATGGCTTTATTTCTCCAAGTGCCTTCCTTTCTTCTTTCAAGCTTTTCCTTGCAGTCTCTGATAGTTGTTTGCCACCATTCCTCCTCAAATTTGTATTTTTTTCCCTCCTCCCTTTGTCCATTCTAGCAGTCCTTTCTTTCCTGCCTCCTTTTTAGCATTTTTGCTGGGCCCATTTGGGTTATTCGATCCCACCTCCAGACCCCTGTGTTGATGCACACAAGAAACAAGACTGTTCTGCACCATCCCCAGCATTGGATCCTGCAGAGCATCACCGAGGCGTCTTCTCTGCATCTCCCCTTTACATCAGTTAATTAATGAACAAGGGCAAGAGAGGACAGACCCGTAACAGGACAGCCCAGTATCCTGGACAGACCTATAACAAATCCGTCAGTCGTGACAGCTGAGTGCTGAGATGTGTGTCCAGTAAATGTGTTATCCTATTTCTCTGGTGCTTTTCCTCTATAGCCACAGCATGGGAAGATATGCTCACGCATTGGCTTATGTTGATGCTGCCACACCCCTTTAGTATACATACACTGCTGAGCTGTTCCAGCCTCACAGAACTGTTGGGAAATCCAGTGCAGGGAGGACTTTTTCCAGCAGACAGGCCAGGTCAAATCCTCCTGTAGAAAAGTTTTTTGTTTGTTTGTTGTTGTTGTTGTTTTTTAAATCTAAAGTCTATTATAAAATGATTTTTAAGGCATTTTGCAGTATACCTCAGTGGGAAACTCGGACTCCTACGCAGTTTTCAAATCTCCCTCTTTTAAAGTATTTTAAATAAAGTATTTTAAATCTCCCTCTTTTAAAGTGTTGACAGCCTGGTATGGAGACATTTTTGCATTTTAATATTAAAAAAAATAAGTCCTTGAAGTTTAAAATTCCTCCTATTACCACCTCCTAGCAACCAAATTTACATACATACACATGCACACAGAGACACGGGTATAAAAAATAGGGTACTAACAAATCTACCAAAAGGCAGGCGCAGCTCAGTCCTTCTCACTAACTTGGTTTCTTGTACTGCCAGAGGCCATTTCAAAAGGCAAACTCTCATCAGATATTGGGGAGGGAGGGAAGGGAAGGAAATTCATGACAGATTGTGCTGTGAATTCCTAAGCCTGAAGTTTTGTTTGTGATTTATCATTGCTAAGCCTTATCAAGCACTGATTGAGTCTTTCCTCTCTCAGCCCTCGAGGGTGGCAGGCTCTGGTCTCCTGTGGTTCCCTCCCGGCCGACCAGCTTCTCTAAATGCTAATCAGATGATATGGACCCTTCTGTGATCTTGTGAAGGGCTCTATCAGCAGTTTGGTAGAAACACCGTAATGTAAAAATGATACTCCCCTGTCATCCCCGATAGGTGTCTGCCAGGAAGTAGGGTAGGAACACCACATCAAATGGCTCGTATACGGTCAGCTCCTGTGGGTCTCTGTCCTGGTTTCAGCTAGAATAGAGTTAATTTCTAAATAGAGTTAATCTCTATGGAGTGTCAGGATGTGGACAAGTACTTACCTAACATGGTTTTGCAAAGAAAACAAAAGTTTTATAACTCACAATTTATTTATTTTTTTCCTAAACTGAATCAAATTCAACCTAAACCTATGCTGTTTCCAGACAGGATAAATTTGGGACCAAGGGTCCTAGCAACTTCAATTTTCTCTTGGAAGATACTGTAAGCATCTACAGGCATGAGAGAGAGCCATTTCCTGACACATAAGCAAGTAATCAATGCTTCTACAAACACAGCTATACACCCAAACACCTATTCCTCAGTGCAAACTGCCAAGCTAAGAGCAATTTTTCTTCTCCTCTTGAGGGGAAACACTCCTTGTGAACGGGATCTGGCTGGAATGAGAGGTATAAATGTGTTCCTTCCCTTGCCAGCTGCTGTTCAAGAAGTCCTTGGAACAGAGAGTAGCCAAAAGCCACCACGCGAGCTCTGGGTCTGCCCAGCATCTCTGCTGATGCATTCATGAAGGGCTTCCTTCACAGTGATGACAGACAGGAGATGGATAGACTTGTCTGGGCTCTGCCTGGGGTGCAGATTCTCTGAAGACTTCTCGAGCAGAGGTGGACATTTTCCAGGTGCCAGTGTCCAGCCTCCTCAGCAGATTGAGCCACTGTGTGCAGGTTTCTAAAGCTTTCAGAAGCTTTAGAAATGGGATCTGAAAAGCTCTGCCTCTCCTCCTGACACACAGAGAAACCCAGAACATGCAGGGCTTCACATGCTGGATTTGGAGAGGTGACTCACGGGCAAGCTCAGAAAGTCCTCACCCTCATCCCCATCCTGCACAGTGACTCCTGCATCGCTGCTGGCTGGTGGGGTGGCTTCAGAGCATGGTCATGCTCCCACATGAGCAGTAAGAGGGGCTTGGGCTGGGAGCTCCTGTAGGCTTGGAGGTCCCTGGCTCCCAGTCCATGGGGCTGGTTGAGTGTTCTGACCATACCCATATAGCCCCCATAGAACCAATATCCAAAATAATAATATATAATATCTAAACACTGCCTGCCCTCCCCAGCACCTTTTCAGGAAGACCGGATCTCCCTCCAGAAACCTTCAGAGGCACCCGCATCCCTCAGCTTCCTACAGAGGCACTGCAGGCACAACCAGGATTGCCTGTGTGGTCAGTCCTTTATAAAAGAAGACAAACATCAGCAGGAACTTGTGATAACCCTTTCCAATCCAAATATTAAGGTAACTTTTCTGAGAGCCCAGTGTTGGAAATGAAGCAGATTCAACTTGCAGAGGGGCAAGTGTGGTGGCCCATAGCTCACAGTGTAGGAGATGCTGGGGAGAGGAGCCTGGCTCCATCAGTGCAGGCAGACAGGAGCCCTGGGGCTTGATTTCCCTCCAGAGGTGTAATGCAACCAAGGGGCTATGAGGGAAATGCCTCGCCAGCTGTGCGATGCTAGTTTTCAGTCCAAATACAAAAATGCCACAAAATGTAATTGATTCCTTTTTGCTGTTCCTGTTCAGGTTAAAGCTAACTTGGCTTGCTTCATTGCACATGTCAAAAAGTTTCAATGTGGGGTCAGTCAAAAATCATTTATTAATTCCAGTTTGTTCAGATAGCAAATAAAACTGCCACTCTGTGCACCCAAAAGTAATGTGACAGCTTTTGCTGGAGGAAAAAAAAATAAAAAAATAAAAATAAAAAATTATCCAGTAGTGACAATATGCCCAAAACACCCCCCCAAAAAAAATCAGCTGAATTTAAGCTATCCAAGCTTCATTAGTGGCAAAACAGTTTCAGATATTAATTACTGCTGGCACTGCAGGGCCAAGTTCAGTTCCCTAAGCTTTATCCAGAAGTGTAGGAGACTATGGAGATACAACCTGATATGTTTATCTTTGTGAAGCACGCTCTCTGCCTCAGTCGTGTGCCAGATGTTGCCACAGCTGCAGGAAGTTGTTTATCTGCCCTCGCGACCTTTCAGAAGTGTCGGGCGATGGTAAAATCATGTTTTTATTGAGCATCTCTCCTCTTTAACTGGAAGCTCTCCACCAGCAGTTAAAATGGATTTTAAATTCTATAGGGAAACCAGGGACTGACATTGCAGAGCTCTATAATCCAATTATATCCTTTACTGTGTGCTCACTGTAAGAATTTTCTTTAGGGAGCCAGCTTGGAAAAAAGACTGACTGCTTGAACACCTGTGGTAGCTACTGTTACCTTTTCTAAGTCTCATCGGTCTGCATGTTTATTACTCTACACACCTCTTGATGTTAGATTATTGTGACATTATTCTGGAGCTGAATTAGCCTACATCTGTGTTTTTCAGAACTCTTACAGCATCCAGTTGCTCAGTCCTCATGGAATATCATTTAGATGTGGACTCCAAGTACTCCTTGATCCTTTGAAAATGTTAGCCTTTACAGGGTTCCCAATGAAAAGGAATACAATGTGCCAGATAATTCTCCTGAAATAAGTTCACAGCTGCAAAAGACAGATCAAGAGCATTGTCAGCAGAGCTAGATACTAATATACATTGATTGATCAACGTTATGGTGTAAGTGATAGTCCTGAGCATGGGAGAAAAAGGATTAAGCAAAATACAAGTGGTATGTATCCATCAACCTTATCACTCAGGAGAAAAAATAACAGTGTCATTAGCTAAGTTTCCAAAATAGCCCAGTTTCCTGCTTGAAAGTCAATCCTTCAGAAACAGGTTAAGCCTTCATTTTGTTATGACATGCTGGTAAAGTCACAAGGGTGCCTTTGGCCTTTTTCTGTCAACATTAATGTGCTAAGTGAAAATCATTGGTCAAATGGAAAATACTCATTTTGTTCATAATACTTTATCATTATCAATGTACCTTTTTAGTCAAACAGCAGTTGTATCACAGAAAAATCTTGATTAACAAAAAGAGTAAAAGAATTTGGTAATGCTTTGTTTTCATGTTTTCCATTCTACTTTTAATCACTTTGAGCTATATTAACATAAATTGTAGTAATTGTTTATCTTGTTCATTTTTTAGAATAAGCAAGGCAATTAATAGTAATGCATTCACTTGCATACTGAATCTTCCCCGTAACATTAAAATCAGTGCACGTTCATTAAGCCTGCTGGTGCTGTATTCAATTAGCTACTTCTGACTTAGCTGGTAACTTCCAGACATTTGCAGTAGCAATGTTTAGACACATTTACTACGTGCTTGTGACAAAACCGCAGAGCCTAAGATGTTTTAAAGCTCTGAGTATATCCCCATAAAGATGCATCTGCTTCTGAAGGTTTTACACTGACTAGAGGTCAGATTTGAGAATTACATAATTCTTCACAGCAATCTCATTTGTTAGGGCCCAGAGTTGATCTGTTTACATTTGGACTCAGACGTGACTTTCTTTTAAGTTAATTTAGTGTTCTTGAAAGGGATCAGCTTCACAGGGTCAGGGGCAAATATCTTATTCAGCCACAGAGAAATGACAGCTCAGGTAGGAGCAGTATAAATTCCCCACCTGTTCCTACTGAGCTGCCTCATTGCTTTTACCAAGTCATTTTAATTGGGCTAGATAGACAGATCTTGCTCTGTAGCCATTTTGGCCTTGGAACCTAGCCTTTGGGAAAGGTGCTTGCTAGGAACAGCTGTGGTGGTAGTACCATGCTGTGGACACCTGCGGTACAAAGACACAAGAAATTATTTCATCAGGGCCACCAAATAACTACTCAATGGTCACTAACTCTCACAGTGATACCGGAACAGAGTAAGCCTACAATTAAGTTCCTCCTCTAAGATCTTCTAGTTTCCAACTGGAAAGCTCCTCACTATGGGATACCAAAGTTTAATTAAGTCCATGGAGGGAGAAGCTGAAGCCATACAAATTCAACCTAGAGAAAAAGTGCCAGCTCTTCACCTGTGAGGATAACCAGTCACTGGAACAACTTACCCAAGTTGTGGGAGTTCTCCACCACTGAAAATTAACAAGTCAATACTAAATGTCCCTTAATTTCCTAAAAGATGTTCTAGTTCAAACTTCCAAGGAACTCGCAATTTTGCTGGCATAGATGAACACACCATCTTCAGAGTCCATGCCACTGTCAAAACTGAAGTCACAAGGGTTCATTTTGAAATCTCTTTGCATGGTCTTGTTTGAAGGCACAAACTGGGCTTTCACTGCTGGCTTCTCTGCCTCATAGGATATAAGACAGATTTTTAAAAGTGCTCCTTTCCAAAACGGAAAATTCGAAGAAAAATAAATAACATAAAATAGTTTTTCAGACTGATCAAAACCTTTTGCTTTATTCAAATGTAAAGTTGCCTTTCTGATTAAAACTATTTGGAATGAATACTGTATAAAGAAAAAGAGAAAAAAATTAAACAGAAATTATTTATTCTTTTCTCCAATATCATGAAAGTGTACATATTTTCACAAAACATTGCACATTCAATGCATCAAAAAAAGTGTTCTTAAAAATGTATCATTGGGAAATTTTGGCTAGCTCTAGTTTCAAAAATACAGTTTGAACGCTCTGGGCTTATTGTTCCTTTCTCTGTACAACAAATAAATAAATTGTACTTTTGAGAGCAATGCAAATTGTGATGCTAGCAGAAACTCGGGGCTGGACCTTCTAAATGCAATTTCAAAGGATATTTTATATACAGAGTTACTGATGTTCAACAACATCTCTAAGCATGAACCATTTTAAAAATGAGTGTTCTGATCTGGATTTTTGTTTTGTTTTGCTTTGTTTCATTAAGAAGCAGTTTAAAAGTTGAACAAACCCTTTCATGTCTCCTCCTGAGATTTATCTGTTCACGTCTCTATGGTCTATATTTCTTTTGTTCACACCATAAATCTCGGTTCCAAGCCAGATATTTGTAATAAGTCTATAAAGAAAACAGAAAGAGGTGTGGTAAGTTTATCAGCTTGAACCACACATTTAAGTTTCTGCTGTACATAAAAATTCCAGACTTAAGTCTCTTGACTCTCCCTTCCAAAACATTTCCTGCTTATTTTTTAAAAAAGAAACAGAGAGAGGGGGAAAGAAAAAGAGAGAGGGAGGGTTCGTACAGAAAAAAAAAAAAAAAAAAAAAAAAAAAAAAAAAAAACTTTAATTTAAAAAAATATATATTTAGTAGCAGAATTCATCAGATCCACAGCAAGTGTGTGTTCATGTTAGCCCCAGCGAAGCCCCAGGCTGGCAGCAGATCCCACCACCACCATTTTATTTCGGCGCTGCTGGTGGGCAGTGGCAGGATGGCTGTGTCAGTCCCACAAGCAGGGATCCAAAACTCTGAGGTGGAAAAATGATCACTACACAGAAAGCCCTTTGTTCTTCCTCTCTGGCATCTCAGAAATCCTGTATCATAACAGCTTAGCACTAGCCACAGAGACACTTGAGGAAATAACAAAGAACTACACAGAGTTATTTTCATTTCTTCCTAAGTAGCCTCTTCTAATTCATCAGATCAGTTTCCAAAGCCCTTTAGATGTAAGTGGAAACAAATCCTGCATGCAGATAAAAGGAAGGAAGCCAGCAGCAAAAAGCTTCCACTGGCACAGCATCTTTAGGTGTGACAGTCAGCACAGCAGCACTCCAATGCAGGCGTTGTTCCAACACTGGTACTTGGAAAATAAACTGTTCTGTTCCTGAAGGCCTTGAGCAACTTGGAAGCCCTTGGCTCCATTTGGTGGTGAATTAGGCAGGACAGTGGGCTAAAGCTGTCAGTATTGGGGTAACATGAAGAAATAGAAGTTAGATGTGGGATTTTCAGAAGAGCTCATCAAGCAGATGGAGGTTGGATTTAACTGAAGGCTAAAAATCCAGAATCTGACGATTTCCACCTGGCTCGCCGAGCACTGGCAGGCAGAGCAGGCACTGCTAAACCTGATTTCGGCACAGGCAGAAGAGAAGGCAGCAGCCTATCCTCTTAAGATCTGCACTATGCTGTGCTCTGTCCTCCTGCCCAGCAGTGCACCTCGCCCAACCATCCCACCTGGCCCAGAGCCACCACACGCGATGCTCGGTGTGTCTGTCCTCTGCCCCCACAGCCCAGCCAGGACAGCAGGAGACAGGGCCACGTAGCCCTTTGGAGTGGTGTAAAAGGCCAGCAGCACAGCAGAGGTCTTCATCACTTGTTGCCCTGTGCTCAGCCTACTCTGAGCGCTGCCTCAGACCAGCCAGACGACAAAGTTTAGAGATCCTACCTTGGCTGCATTTCTTCTCATGTCTCTGCTGCTTATGCAATCCACAACTCTTAATCCACCTCTTTTGACCCTTTGCCTTCATATGCTCATGCTGTATGTATGACTGTACATATGGCCCATGCTGCTGCGAGCTTCTGACACCTTTCTCCAGTGACTAGGTGTGACAGGAATCAGGTGTATCAGAGCCAGCAAATGCTCTGCACTCTCAACATGAAGGACAGAGGCCTGTGCAAGCACCACGTCCCTATTGCTACAATAGTCTTCTTGTTGCTCTCTTTCCACGAGTTTTGAGGCCTGTCATGTGGAGACTTCATTATAGCAGCAGTCAGACGGGTGGAGAGCACAGCCTGCGTCCTCCTAGGTAACAGAGCCAGCCCCGCGTGACCTTCACTTTGTTTTGAGTCCGGACAATACGAATATTTATTAACTGCTCTCTCGAGCACTTTGGCTGCTAAACAGCACACAATGATTCTGGCAAGCAAGATGTGACGTTAGCCAAAGCTGCTTTCAGTATCTGAACACAAAGCTGAGATTATTTATTGTCGGAGACCCCACACGCCTCAATCATATCTGCTTGTTCCTAATGGTTTATTTTTCTAGCCTCTGGTTCAGAGAGCAACAGAGTAGTTCATGCCAGTGCAAATCTTTAGGCACAGCACTACAAGTAATTAACTCACACATGACCTTGTATTTGCTTTCACTGCTTACAGACTTTTTAAATCATTTTCCCAACTGTGTGCGGAGACCCCAGTGAAGTGGGCACTGGCACCCTTGCCCAGCTGCATCACAGGCACCCCTCCTGGCCTCTCCCACGTGCACCGAACCACACAGGGGATTTGCTCTGGCTGCAGGCTAGTTTTCGAAGTGCAAAGGGAAGATGAGCCTGGACAGGAGGGCTACATGTGGCAGTGTCCCAGCTCCTTAAGATTGTCTCTTAATTCTGTGTCCCAGCTCAGGATTTAATCCTGCACCATCATGCACATGAAAAGCAGAGCTCAGCTCCACTACCTATAAACTACTGCAGAGAAATTATCACTGATGAGCTGCCTCTGAACGTGATTGCAGCATGCATGGCTCTTCAGACGCTGTTTTTGTCCCAGCTGTAGTCAGTATTTATCATACTTTCTATATGAGTATGTGGTGGTGTTAATCCTCTGATAAATATTTATTGAGAAAATTATTAATACAACACTTTCCAGATAAATATTTACTACAGATATTTTGTCAGGAAGCACACTGGGGGGGGGGGGGGGGGG
>NC_048896.1:68071133-68072163 GCF_011077185.1 Oxyura jamaicensis | reverse complement strand
CCCCCCCCCCCCCCCCCCCCCCCCCCCCCCCCCCCCCCCCCCCAAGAGTATAAAAATTAAGCATATGCCAGCAAGGGAAGTAGTACACAGCAAAGGAAGGATTTGTCAGAATAAAACAAAACGTGGTGAGCTAAAGTGGCACTGACTCTGTTTCCACTCCCGATTTCATTCAGAACTAGACTGGGATTTGTAACTGAAAGCTCCAGATAAAATTAATTTCCTTTGAATAAAATCACATTCTCCTGCACAGAGACTTTCATTTGGAAATACTAAAAAGAGATGCTCTGTCTTTCACAGCCAGCACTAGTTTGTCTAATTTCCAACCCACACACCAAACGGAAAGCTTGAGCTCAGACATATTTAGGATCCAGTTCTGCAAAGTTAAGCTAGCAGTTTGAAGGGCAAACCATATGATAGATAGATAGACAAATATGCTATTGTCTTTTTGCCATTTATCACAATGTATGAATACTTGTATTAATAAGAAAGCAAAGATGTTAAATTGCCTTTCAGATAGTGCACTGAGTTAATCAGGAAGAATTAATTTGCCACAATTATATTTATACAATATGAATAAATGAAAAAAAAATGAATATTCATAAACAGCTTTCATTTCCCCTGTGACATGTTTAGGTTTAGGAACACAAATGATTTTCTACAGCTGTTTTTACAGCTGTTAACTGTACTTAGTAGTTGAAAACCTGAATTTCTTTGTAGTCACAGGTCATGGATATCAAGGGTTCCTTAAGCTTCTCTATCTTTCCCATGGCAGAATCACTGCCAAGTATGAGCAGATACATGAACGAAACTTCCATCTTCATATTATTGCAAAATGCAGCAAAACATTGGTAGTGTATGAATAAATATATAAATAAAGAAATACACATCTGCATTCTGGAATAGGAAAATAGTCCAGCATTTCTATGTAATAAAGAGCCAATACATAGCCAAGATTATTTTACAACACATTTCAGGGGAAAGAGAAGAGAAGAGAAGAGAAGAGAAGAGAAGAGAAGAGAAGAGAAGAGAA